>NW_009621438.1:31411-41699 GCF_000690535.1 Cariama cristata | reverse complement strand
CTGAGGCTGGTTTGCTGGTGGGGGGTTTACTACCAAGCACCTCCAGGTTTGCTCTGCTGAGGGCAAATTGCTCCTTTTGCTCCCACCAGCCCCCCCCTTGCTACCTCCTCTGTGGCAGCGGTGGTGAAAGGAGCTGCTGTCTGGTCCTTCCGATTTCCCTCTGTGTACTCGAATGGCAAAACCAAGCCAGGATGCGATTTGGGAAGAAGAATCAGACATTTCTCACGGGAGTATTGCAAAGCCCTTTGGTGAGCAGAGCTGCTGGTGCCCGGCCAGTGCCACGCTGTGTGGTTTGCTTCATAAAATCATTATGGTTGGAAGAGACCTCAAAGATCATCAAGTCCAACCGTATCATCAAGTCCCCCCTCCGTTCAGCGGAGGGGGAAAGGGAGCGGGTTCCCAAAGTGCTGCTTCAGAGAGGAAAAATTCACATGATTTAAAGAGATGCAGAAAAAAGAAAAGGCAAATGCAGTGATGCGTCTGGGGGGGGGCCTGGTGCTCTCGGAGCAGCAAGAGCCGGTCCATGCTGTCCCCTCTCTCCAGGACCAAAGTCTCCATTGTTGGGGCAGGTTCCCCATCCATGGCTGAGGCAGGGAGCATGGAGGTGGTTGCCCAGGCCATCGTTGGGACATCACGGGGAACATGTCTCACACCTCATGCCCATGCCTGATGTTCCATCTAGCGAACAGAGAACTGATACTCTTGCAATAACCCAGGAGGTTGTTGCCCTTGGTCTGAAGCATTCATCAGTTGCAGATGATGAATGAGCTGTTCAGGAGATAAAGGTGCCGTTTGGTGAGCATTATCTAGCATTTATGCGGGGAAAGTTCAGCCCTGCAGAAGGTGGTGCGTGACCGGCATCACCAAACGTGTGGGGAGAGCCAGACCCAACAAGCTCGGTCTGCAGGAGGGTTTTCTTTGAGCATAGCCGGCAGAGCTCGGAGAGCTTACCTTTCCCGAAGGACTGGCTCGGAAGCGGTGAGATACTGGATCTGCAAAGATGCTACGGGGGAGCAAAGGCCCTTTGAAGCCGAATAAAGCTGTGAGAGAAGTCAGATGCCCGCATTACCACCAGTTTTAGTGAGCTTGTGTTTCAGGAGTCCTTATTTCAAAAACCATGTGCTACCCTACCCGAACAATAAGTTAGGAACACGCCAGACCTTCTCAAGGAAGACCCACCTATGTTATCACTGCTACTACAGCTATCCTCCATCATTACTAGCCGTGTGTAGCTCCGCAGCAGCAGAGCTCGGAGATGCTGCAAAAGAGGAGAGCTGCGTTTCACAGCTGGGGAAGGCGAAGCAGGGAGAAAGGCTCCAGGGTCACTAAACTCCATCTCTCCCATGTCTCCATCCTCTGCTCCGCCTGACGGGTCTCTCTGCTGGCTGCTGCTCTAAAGGAAGAGCAGCTGTTGCCTGGCATGGGAGCAGGGAAGTGGGGCAGGGGATGGATGCTTCTTAACGAACAGAATTGTCTATGTTTCTTTGCTGGCATTGAAACATATTCTTCATAGCTGTGCTCTCTGCATTGCAAAATGGTCGCTGCAGCTATTTTTATATGTCGTTTTTTTTTTTTTCCCTAAATGTTTTTCATTTTTCTGTGCATCTGCTCCTTGCCTGATCTTGCTGGGTAGTGAGGAGCGAGGATGAAGTAAGAAAAGGGAAAATGCTGCAGTTTTCCATTTGGGCAGCTGGCTGGAGGCTTTCTCAAAACATTAAGCACCCTCTGAAAATTTGATCTTTTTGCAATGTTTATGCTGGGCACCCCCCAAAACGGCATCATCTTAAATCACTGCGCTCTTTGGAAAGTGAAGGCCAAGCCGTGGTGGCTGGCAGCAAACACAGCAACCGCTGCAAACCTCCATCCGCAGCCCCTGCGGTCCCTCCGCTTCTCCTGCTTTCTCCTTGCTCTTCTCCATCAGCTGCTGCATGGAGGGATGGAGGTGGGGGGAATTGGATGTAACCCAGTTTATTTTGCATCCTTGCTCGTGGCAACTCTCCAGCTCTTGGCAAAAGGAAGAGCCGTGCCATGAAGGGTCTTTCACTGCTGCATCCCTGCAAGGTGGGAACCGGGATTGTGGTGGGCAGGTGCCACCTTGCAAAGCCCTTGCTGCTCGTGGCGATTTTGATTTATTAGGAGCAAACGCTATATGATTTCATCAACGCGATGGCCCTGATGCGTTTTATGGCTGGCAGATCTTGACGATTTGTATGTGTGACTGAATCTGTCACTCATCCCATGCAAACATTTCCCAGGCAAATGTTTTCATTGCAGATTGCCTTCGGGCATGGGGCACACCTGGATCCCCTCTGTAGCTGATGGAGAGATGTTCCTCCTGAACATGATTCTTGCTCAAAATCATGCTCTTATCTTTTTTCTTTTCATAAATAATAATCTTTAATAATAATGACAAAAAATAATCTTTAATAAGAATGATTAAATCATTGCCTTGGTCTCCTAGGCTAAATGCAGCCTCCTTATGTTGAGGAGGTGCCCCTCAGTAATTCAAAGTGCCGGTGGAAGCCATCGCAGCAGAGCAGAGTCACTCTGGTACGGGGTGGCCGAGATGCTGATGCACAGGTAAAACTGTGCGGCAAGAAAGACCCAAGAAGCTGGAGGTGGAGATTGGTTGTGTGGCGGTAGATAACTCTGAAAATTGTTCGTAGAGTGTGGGGAAAGCTTTCATTTTTAGGCGGCAGTGGTGATACCTGGAGGGAAAACGCTGGACTCTTCTGTGCAATTCTGTCACCGTCCGACAGCCGATGGGGCAGTTATTTCTTCATCCAGGCTCAGACTTCAAACTCAGTTCAGGGCGAGGAGGAAACCTAGACAAAATCCTGAGAGGCTTCTTAGCACAATCCCCATCTCGGGTGAGCTTACGGATGGACTTTTTTTCCCCCCTGCTCTGCCTTTTAGGGCTTTTTTGCACTCCCTGGGGGCAGAAGACCAGTGTGCTCGGGTCGCGCTCTTCCCTTGTCTCTTCAGAGCTGTGCACAAAGTCTGGTTTGTTCCCTTAAGGACAAAGAAACTAAAGTTCCTCAGCCACAGACCGTATACAGTGTCTGTCAAACTCAGCTTTTCCCTTGCTGGTATTTCCAGTACTGGGTTTGGGCTGGTTCACAACCCAAAGCTTCAATCTAGGCTTTGGTCCCGGAGGACTTCAGCAGTTTAACTTCTCTTCTTGCTGCCTTGGAGGGAGGGAATAAACCCCCATCCTCTTCTGTGCAGAGATCCCTGTGTTTGGGGTGTAAAGTCAGGAGGGTAACATCTTTCTAAACTCAACGAAAGGGTTTGGAAATCACAAAGTGTTGGCTTGACTCCGGTGGGACCAGAGTCAGGTGTAAAACTCCAGCTGGCCTTCTTGGAAATGGTGTTAGGTCAATGCCCAGCGGTTCTGAAAAAAAAAACCCACTCCTTTAAAATTGTCTTTGTTGTGGGCATCTCTGGGCATCCTAGAAAGTCGTTTGAGCCTCTCCAGTCTTAGAGTGGTGAGCAACATGCAGTCCCCACGGTCATGGGAATGCTTGAGGCTGGTGGGCTTACGTGATCATCTCCATGCAGGATGGCAAGAGCTCAGCCCTGGATGCTGCATGGCCGGCGGGGCTCAACGGGCTCTGCACAGCACCACTGCTGAGACTCTCCGGATCTAAAGAGTGTGGAGACCTTGCTGTATGGCCAAAATCTTCCCAATAAACATCAGGTTCTTGTGGTAGCGGGTTACCTGGTGCTGTTGTTGAATGTGCTGGCTTTCACATGGGATGGGGATGGTCTGGAGGTATCCGTCAACATGGCATTTCTGTTGGTAGCAATCCAACCCAATGTCTAGAGCAGGAAAGACTAAAGGGGAAGCCCTGCCTATTTGCAAGGAAGGCAGAGTTTTACTGGGCTTTATTTAATTGGAAATGATTGATATTCCCCTGCTGCTATAGTTCCTCCGGGGCTATTCCTCCCTGCCTTGATTTTCATTTAGCATGTTTTTATGGCACTCTTTGTGTATCTGCTATCTGCATCAGAAAAGTATCTCTGCAATATAGAACAAACTGGTGAGTGAAAGAGGGGAGAGGAGGAGGATGGAGAGGTACGAGCACAGATGCCTTTTCAGCATGCACGGGGTGGCTGACTCTGCTGGAGAGGACTGGCTGGCAGGCAGGGAGTTGGGAGGATGGCAGGTATTTCGGCATGTCCCGGTTGACATCTGGTGCAAGGAATGAGTGGGAGGGGAGGAGAGAAAAAGACAGCCTGATTTCTCAGAGTTAGCTGCCAGCTTCTTCTTTGCTTTTGCTGCCTTGCCAGCTCCTAGCATTCAAAGTCGTGAGGCAGCCCATCCTTTCCCTGAAACTGTGAGATGTTCTTACACCATAAAAACATCCTGATCTCCTCAGCAAAAAAGCAATAGTAAATGCCTGGCTCTTTCTGGGGTGGAGGTAAGGGCAGGTTTTCAAGCACTGCTCTGGAAGCAGGAGGGCCAGAGACACCAGGGTGATGGGTGAGAGCTGATACCCTCCCAGAGCGGCCGTGGGGACCAAGACCCTGCTGCCAGGATGCTGCCTGTCAGCTGGGGAGACAGCACAAATTTCGGGCAGTATGTGTTGCCTCCGTGTCCAGATCCATCACATTTCCTTTGGATTTCTCAGGTTTAGGATTGCCCCCAACCCAAAAATCTGACATAGTAAAACTCCTATGTCACGTGTAGATGTATTCCAAGCTGGGTCGAGCTGGAGAAATGTGGCATCACTTCTGCACTAGTAACACCAATGCAAGTTCTGATTGGGTTGGTTTTTTGTATTAAAATTTCTCTTTGCTGTCAATGAAAGCTAAAGAGAAAACTGGACTTCTCATCTGTTTGAGCCTACCTACCCTGTTGTATTTTGTATCTTAGCAGTAAACGCTCTGCTTGGTCAACTGTTCCTGTCTGCTGCTGCCACCTCATCTTATGTTTCCAGCACCTGCCAGCTCAGCCAAAATCTGTCAGCAGAAGTCCAAGTGCATTTCCTGACCCACCAGCCCCCCCTGAAACATCCTAGCCATCCCAGCTGGCTTTACTTGACCTTTACTCAGGGCTTACCGGAGCAAATAAATCTCTTCCCATTGATGATGGGGCATGTATGTCTCTATGGGACATCTGTGTGGACCTTAAACATTATTGGGGGGGGAGTGTTGGCCACTGGGAGGAGGGGGGTTTCTTGTCATTCCAGGAACAGTCCAACATCGCAACGCTCTCCAGCATCAATGGTCAGGTTTGTGGTCCCAGGCCAGGGTTGTTAACGGCATCTGTCGTTGCCCTTTCCCACTCCCTGCCTGGAGGGACAAGGCAAGAAGAGCTCTCAACCCTCACATGCAACCCGAGTCCCACCGGCACCTAAAAATTTGTCGATGCTATAGCTGTTTCTCTATGGGTTTTGTTCCTCTTCACCTCCTTCAACGCGTGCTGTGTTTTAGCAGATGCATGTGCATGTTACAGACCGCCTCTGTATACAGAACTGAGCCGCAGACGATACAACAGATCTGCTATGCAGATACTCATACCACTGGCGTATAAGGCAGCTTGTGAGAGGAGAGACACCAAGAATATCTCGGTGATAAACCCATTTTATAAAAGATGTGCAGCTGCCTGTAAGAGAATCGGTGGTAGTCTTATGTATCTCATTGATTTCTGGGCTGAAATACGGACAGCAGAGATTTGGTACAAGGGACCATGATGTTCATAGTTGATGGCTACGCACTGAAAAACAAGCGATTTGGTCATTCATTAACCAGAATGAAGCAAACAAAATAGATGATTGTTCATTCAAGAGGCAGTTTATGCTCACCGGGTTGAAACAAATAATAGATGATTGTTCATTCAAGAGGCAGTTTGTGCTCACCGTGTTGAAACAAATGTCTTTGTTTTGTGAAGTAATTTTCTAAGCGATTAGTTTCATCCTTAGCCCTTGTAGTCGTGATATGCTGACAAATATTTTCCAACAACCCAGGTAATGGCAAATGGTCTTCTGGGAATCTTGTTTTGTGAAGAGATGACAGTTGAGTGAAATGTGCTTCCCCAAACCCTTTTTCCAGTTTTAGCTTGGTTGGACACCATCACTGGAGACAAGAGATTTGTTCATCAGAGTTTTAAGAATCCCTGCAGACACGTGAGCTTGTGGGATAATGAGTAATTCAGTTTAACATGGTTGCACCCAGCAGAACTACCTATTGCTATTCTTGTCAGACCTTTGGGATGTGGGAAAAGATTCGGGGTTTGTTAATCTGTGTGTAACTCGTGCATTGAATAAGGTCTTGGAGTGCTGAAGTACTTGAGCACGTTCATTGACCCAAGTCATCTTAGTCAAAATATGTAAGGCTGTGTTTAATGTCAAGGTGGACTCCAAAAAACATTTATTTCTGAGAAATCTGATTAGGGACCTTTGGAAACCCAGAGTCTCTGTAGCGAGGCCACTGCACTCCTCTTGGTTTTGGTGTGAGCACAGGCATCCTTAAAGGTAACCTTGTGCTCAAGTGCGGTGTTGGATCCGGCCTCAGGAAAATGCAGAAGAACATTTTTATTACTGAAGACCTGTTGCTGTTGCTCTTATGGAAAAGATGCTTACGCTGTGCGATGCGTGTTGTACAATGGTCGTGGGTGTGGTAAGGAAGATGTTAGTTCTTGCAGGCCAGGCACCAGTGTCACCTAAGGGATGGTGGCCTTGTCACCGGCCGGCTGTTGGCTATTGACTGTATAATAGCAGAGGCTTCTTATAGATTGCACTTATCTGTCTTTTAAGAAGAATAAATGTGGGCAACTTTTGAAGAAGGAAAGCAGAAGAGAAAGGGTTGGATCCAGCACTAGCAGCGTTTCACTGTTTAAATTTTAATTTACTTGATTCTGCGGAACTACCAGTGTTTTAACTGTTGCCTAAAGGCTGGCAAAGACGGTGGTGTGCCTGAGGGGTTTGCAGGATTCCTGTCTTTTTTTTTCTAATGGAGAAAAAAGAACAAATAAACCAGTCCCTTGCTATTTCTTAAGTTTGTACCGATAGGAATAGCAGCTGAAGGCAAACGTCTTGGTCTTTTCCTGACACTTGTGGTGATGAGGCACCTAAGGAAGGGACCGGCCCCATGTCAGCTAGCTCTGCACGGGCAGCCGGGTACCGGTAACGGCTGGGAACCAGCCAGGATGGGTTTAATCCGATGGCACGGGGAGGGGAGGTAACACGGGCAGTGAGGTTTGGGCTCCTCGCTGAGGACCCCGGCTCTGGCTGTGCATCCCCCCAGGCTCAGCCCCCAGCCTTTGCCTTCGGTCCTATTAACATCGAGTCACCCATCCCCGCGTTCCCCTCATGCCCGGCAAACTGAAATCAGCCGATGAGGACTCTGTAAGGGTAAGGGGGATCTATTTTGGGGAAGCAGGTCAGATCCGAGGGCGAGCGCGTTGGTTCCTTGCGTGCCTCTGCGGCGGCAGAGCCCGCGGATGGGCTGACATTTCGGCGCATCCTGTTTACACTGCAGCCCAGACAGTGGGAGAAGTATTTTTAAACAAAAACTCAGATCGCATTGTAATCACCCTGTGTTAAGGAAACAAATATTTTTGCCACAATGCAAAACCAAACACTTGCTCAAGATTCAGGATTCCTTTCCCTTAAGCTATCTGCAAAACAAACTCTGACATTTTTTTTCCCCCTCCTCTTCCACTGATTTCCTCACTGTGATCCTGTGATACATTCGATGGAGAAATGTTTGCCATAGGTAACAGTTTCACATTTTTGTATTTTATAGCATGCCAGGAATTTGATTGCTGAGCATTTCTTGTTTTGAAATGTCAGGCGTGTCTGAACGGACTGACTGCTGCTTGCACCGCCAGCAATGCCGGTATTTTGACATCTTTACACCGAAAGAGAGGGCGGGGAGGGAAAAAAGCTAAAAAGGACCCTGTTGCTAAAAATACTGCAGACAGGAATAGAGAATTCACCGCACTGTTTTGCAGACTCACATGTGCTTTGGGTTTATTATAGGATTAGAGCTGCCAAACTACGCTGAAGGCTGCGGTTGAGTTTCCATTCTAAGTCTGCTTTTTGGCTTCTCCCCAAAACTGCGAAAGCCTTCATAGATGCTGCGAAGGCCTTCATAGATGCCACAAGCCCCATAGGCAGGCAGCCTTTAGGATGAAGGGGTGGGTGTACGGGGGTTGCTTTCCTTGCTGCAGCTACGTTTTTGAAGCGGGGTGCCTGGAGCCAGCCCGGCTATGGGGAGCATCGTGCCCTGGTGTGTGCCTTCCTGGTGGCCACCGGACTGGGGACCAACTGGTGCCGGCCACCTTGGCTGGGAAGAGCTTGTTGTCACTGGAACAAGGGATGGGTTTTGCCCGTCCCATGTTACACCCCTCGCTATGCAGAACCATAATGGGAGAAAAACTTGTCTGAAAATCAGACTTTGTCCTACCAAAGTTTTTTTTGCCCTGCTTTTGTCCTCTTAATGGTGATGAAGAGGGAGGTGGGCCAAAAGACCCTTTTGTAGAAGACAGTTGGGAATAGAAGTCAATGACAGCATTAGCATTTAATCAAAAGCATATAGCAAAAAAAAAAAAATATAATAAAAAAACCCAACAAACAATAAACCCCAACCCATTGCCACCTTTTCATGTGAGAGAAAGTTGAAGGAGTAAAAGTTTCCGTACGGCTTCCAAGCTGAGATCCCCTCGGGGTACTGTGTTGGGCTGGCGCTGCCTCATCACCCTTCCAGCTTTCCCTTTTTTTTTTTTAATGTGGTTTTATTCTTCAACACGCAGAATACATTACTTTGCAAGAGCTAATCTATAAAAAGCAACAAGTACGCGTGAAACCTCGCCTCAGCTGGGAACGGCTCTGCCATGCCAAGTTATCAAACTCCGTTTGCAGAGCGTGTGCCGGGAAGGGAAGCGGCAATACCTGAGGGGACTAACCCAGATAATTTGAACAGCACGGTCTCTTTTGCTACTAGCAATGAAAAATTGCGGGTCATTAATGTAAAGAGCCAAGCCAGCAGACAGGTGCCATCAGCTTTCCAAGTGCTAAAACTCCACAAAGAGCGCAGCTCATCCCCCTCGCTTGCACCGTCGTCTCTCTTGGTCAGGCTACATCTGCAACGCACGAGGGATTCGAAACACCTTGCAGCTGGTGGTAATGATAATAAGGTTTAATAAATAGACCGGTTGCTTGCGAAATGATCATTTGTTCCAAAACAGTCCTTATTAATAGCACAGGGATGGCGGTGGCCATCTGGGGCCTCAGCTATGCAAACCGCTAGAAGAATTTGCTCAGGCTTTGCTTTGCTCTGTGGCTGACGGGGAGCTGCGGCTGCTGCTGGTTTTGTCCTAGGTCAAATGGATGCTAAAATTGGGGAATGTTTCCTTGGTGAAATCTATGTCCAGTCAAAACATCTATTTGTTGCTCTGCATATTTCAAAACATGACCACGAAAAGCCATGAAGGAGAATATTGACCCCTTGAGTAGAACGGCTGACTCCAGGAGACTTACCCCCTTGACGAACTTGGCCTGCTTTATTTCTTAATGGCATTTTAGAGCTAATTAAAACCCTCCCATGCAGATAAGCAAGAAGAAAAAAAAAAGGAAAGAAAAATCCCTCAGGCCTCCCCCAAAGGTCAAGCGATGCCACAAGCTGTGATGAATGTGTCCATTTGTCAACTCGGGCGCGAGGCTACCCAGAGCCGTGACATTTCCCTGGTAAAAGTCGATAGCAAGTCCGAGGCTTGTTGTGCAGCATCCAATTTGCCTGCCTTTCCTTTTTCCTTCTCCCATTTCCAGTTTAAGGATGTGATGGTCCGTAGCAATCCCCATCTCTGTACCGATGATGTCAGCTGACCCTCACACCTGTGGGGTGCGGAGAGCTGCAGGACCAACCCCCATGAGACCTGCCCCATCTGGGAGATGGGGGGACCGAGGGACCAGTTGCTGGGCGAGGGCGGATCTGTGCCTGCAACTTAATTGTGGATGCAGGCACCATCAGCTGCCTATGCTGCGTACTAGCAACAGGATGGAGCCTTTGTACTCGTCTCTTTTTCCTCCAGCACAGAGATGCAAGTCTGGGAGCATGGGGCTGCGGAGGTTGGGAGCAGTCCTGTGTTGGGATGCGAACGCTGGATGTGCCGGCGGGACGCTTTGGCATACGTGACCCAGGCACCTGGGGAGGAAATCAAAAGGAAAGGAAATGAGCAGCGGCCTCCATGTGTACATCAAACCAGGTCCAGCCCCATCTGGGGTAGCCCAGACCAATTCTTGGTCCCTGTGGCAGGGGCCCCCCGTCTGGGGAACCAGAC
>NW_009621438.1:26618-31385 GCF_000690535.1 Cariama cristata | reverse complement strand
TTATAGCGCAGGGGGCACCAGCTGCTTTGGGCCATTGCCCTAGTCCTGTTGTGCTGAATTACTTGCTAATTATAGCCGGGAGGCAGACCTTTCCCCCCGCTGCCCTGCTGAGCTATGCCAGTGCTCCCAGCAAGCTGCTGGTAAGGTTTACTGGTATCTGTTTCCATCGAGTGCCAGCACTTCATCCTAGCGCACAGCTGGCTCCGGGGCCTGTTACATTTTAAAGCTTGCCAAGTTTTAGTTTTGGAAGCAAAGACTGAAGCTCTGTTGCCCTCCTACGCACCCTGCTTCTCCCTGGGATGTGGTTTTTGGGGTGCCTGAAGAGGGTCCCAGGGAAGCGATGGCAGAAGGGGAGACCCCACGTCCTCACCACCGCTGGTGCAGGAAAGGGGGAAAAAATTCAACGAGGAGTGAGTCGTGTGCGAGGAAATCCAGAGCTGTTTCCCTGCGCCCTCAGGGACTGTTTGGGGAGATGTTAAGAGACGCAAACTCTGCTATCATTAAAGTCAAAACTGCCTGCCAATAATAGACATGTTCTTTCTCTTTAGTTCACCCACACAGGTTGATCTGGTTTTCTTTTTTTTTTTTTTGTTAAAAATGATGGAAGGCATTTTAAAGTTATAGTGATTGGAAAAAAAAAAAACAAGGCAAAACTATTCCTTATGTTGTTGGTGGGTTTGGGAGTTTATTTGGCTCAACCATATTTTTGGCTTGGCTTAGAAAGTCTGTGCTTGTCTGGTCTGCTTTTGTTGGCCTTTCTGAGAATATATGCTTGGTGCATAGGGAAAAATTAATAGCAAAATGCCATTTTCCCTAGGGTCTCTGAACCAGGCAGGAAAGCTCGTGTCTCAATCTGACCGGTGAGAAGTGGGTTAGCTGCTGCAGCAAGCTGGCAGAAGGCAATATCTTTATTTTCCTTTTTTTTTTTTTTTTTTCTGTGGTTGCAGCAGGTATAGAGAGCTGCCTTTGGGCACACAACATCACTGGGGGTCGTATGCAAAGGGGTACGAGAGGGGAACAGACAGGAGCCTTAGGCAGCGAGGAAGAGGAGGAGAGAAACTGGGGGATGAGGACAGGTAAGTGAAGCGAAAAGGAAGGAGATGTGGGTGGGAGGATGAAGAAATGGGGACCTGGCAGCTGCATATCATGCTTTTAAGAAGAGGCGAATGGAGGTGCCAAGTAGACAGATATATGCAGAGAACTATATATAGACACACCTACAGATGCACACAG
This sequence comes from Cariama cristata, assembly GCF_000690535.1. NCBI lineage: Eukaryota > Metazoa > Chordata > Aves > Cariamiformes > Cariamidae > Cariama > Cariama cristata. Next base: position 30,152 of record NW_009621438.1, on the reverse strand, counting down.
ATAAATATGTCTCTTAAGGGTTTATAAATGATACAAGCCAAATGTATCTATAGACAAACACATCATCTAACAACAAACACCTTCTGAAATCGGTACTTGTCAGTGCTCATATTGGGACTGATCTATAAATCCAGCACAACAGATCCGTTGTTCTCTAAATAGCCTCTTATTCTGACCCCGTATAACGTTTGCAGAAACCAGGAGACAAAATGTGACGGAGGTAAGGGAAGGAAATTGCGTAGGAAGAGAGGTGAATGATGCCCTACAGGGCACGTGCTGGAGGAAACTCGGGGCTTGCAACCCTTTATCTCTGGATGCTCTGAAGGTGAGGTCTGTAAATGCATTAAACACTTTGAGGGAAGGACCCATTTGGGACATAGCTGGGCACTTCAGTCTTCCCCACTGAAATCTGTTCTCTGGCAGCATGCCTGGTTCACCTGAGCATCCCCAGGGATTAGAGAAATTAAAATCATTGGGAGGGGGGGATGATGAATAGCAAAAAAAAAAAGCGCTGGAGTGAATGCACTTTTGAGATGTTCTCTGTTGTTTGCTGACAAGGAGTTATGGTAGAAAAAGGTGAAACAGGAGGCCCTAATACCGGCGTGGGGTGCGTAATCTGCAGGGATCTCTCTGCAGCAGGGGCGAAGGCATCCCTCCTGATGGAGCAGCCATCCATTGGTAACCAAAGGACAGCAAACTCAGCGGGGCTGGAGTCCTTTTCACAGGATCCAAGGAAACTCCCAAGCCAGTACTAAATTACTTAAAACTTCAAAGGTTTATTATTTATTGCGTGTGTCACAGTGGGAGGTCAGAACTGTGCCAAGGCTGTCAGCCAGCAGAAGGAAAAGTTGGCTTATACCTCCGAGAGCTTCTCCGGGGGTAAAAAGTTGTAGGTGTATGCAGTGTCACCCGCAGAGAGCCACGAACCCCCAGAGAAGTTTAATCCCAGTGTGTGCAGAGTAAGGTGCTATAGGAAATGGAAAGTGTTTTCCCAAAGTTTTCCCTAAGTCCCACTTTCTGGGCTATGGAAATGATGTGCCCCAGGGACTTGGATTCTTGGTTTTGACCACATGGTTTCGTGGCTGGGGCTCAGGGGATGCCCCACGCCGGGCTCCTCTGCAGGCGGAGAAGCCTGTACAGGGGCATGGGTGGCATCTGCAGAGGAGTACGCGCTACAATTTGAATTGGTTTTGCTTTGTCAGCTTTATTTTTTTTACTAAGAAACACTCTGAGGACTTTATGCTTGCTTTTTTTTTTTTTTTTTTGTTACAAACCTGGGTTCCTATACGTGCTTCTGCAGAGAAGGATCCCCGTGTTTGGCTGATGCCTTTGCCTCTTTACCAGCTGAAGGCAGCAGTAAAACACTGAAATTCAACTGGAAATCACAGGGTAATCCTGACCCAGCATTCACCTGTTTGGAATATTATGGAAGTGCTTCAATTAAATACGAAAGCCCCCAGTCTCTTTAATCTAATAGTTTTAAGACTGTCTTTTTATATATATAAAAAAATTATTTTACGTGCCTGTCCAAAACAATCTGTCCCTCCTGTTTTTGCTTTTTTGGCCATGGGTCAGCATTTCCCTTCTGGCTCGAGAAAGGCTGATAAGATGTCAAAAGCTGGGCTGCAGCCAGGTAATCAGGTCACCGAGGCAAAATTCAATCAAATGTCTTTTCGGTCAGTGTCACTCTGGCCCCAACAGTCCCCGGAGCCACAACCGCCTGGCAGTTCTTGTCCCCCCGATAAGCTCAGGGCTGATCCGTATGCAGTTTTGGCACCCCTTTAACCATTTGGGTCTTGCTGCGTGCGTTTTGGTGATGGGTTCGCCTTGCGCCGGTGGCTGGCTGCCAGCATGGTCCCCGTTTGGGTTGTCCCATCTCTGGCGTGAGTGGCCATCAACAAGTCGAAGGATTGGGTACACACAGGGGTTTTCTGTGCGGTTCGTGGCTCTCAACTGATCTTTCTCATGGGCTATCTGGCCATCCCTTGAGTCCCTGTGAAGGGTTGGGGTCTGTATCGTTAGGCACCAAGAGGGGACGTAGCTTGACGAGGCTTTGCGTGAAGGACTGCGGCTTTTTCTTCATCTTAAACCTGCCGACTTCACTTAACATCCAGAAAAAAAATAGCAAAGGGGCTGCGTGGCTCATGTGGCTCAATGGATTTCAAAGTGATGTTTTCTTCCGCTGACAATGACTGAGTTCTGCTCTCCAGACTGGCCCTGTCAGGAACATTAGCTTCTCCTGCTAGCGTCTAATCTGGAGCCAAAGCTGAAAGATGAGACAAGTCAATTTTCTGCTGGGTGCGTCTTAATATTTCATTGCCAGCATTGCACAAGCCACGCTTCCCCTGCATTATAAAATGGCGTAAGAAGGATGCAGATCCCAGAAACAGAAGCTGTTAATTTACATCCCACAAGTATTATTTGTCAAATACAACTGTGGGTATTGCTTGCTTTCCATTTCTAAAATGTGCTAGCAATAATCTGAAAATATAATAGGATATATGTATTTGGCAAGCTCTTTCCAAGTTTTTATATCAGTCCCACTGCTGGATTTTTTTTCATGCATCTTGCTGCTTAAAAATATGTCCTTTCAAAATCAAAAACCCCAAAGTAATTTGTGAAAACTCTCAAGGTGTTCTAAGCTTTCTTCCAAATTTTTTCCTGTAGTGTGAAATTGAGTTTTTTGGTAAGTGGAAAATGTTGTTCTTGTTGGATTAAAACGTCTCCAGCATTTCTGTTTAAATAGGTATGTACTGAGCCAGAGCAAAATGGAATTAATTTCTTAACATCCTTCTCCTCTGGTGCATTGGAATAAAATAGTGGGTCGGTACCTAGCTGCTCTGCCCATCCCAGCTTGAGCACTGTTCAGACAGATCCTTTCCCAATTAATTCTCATAGCACCCAATGGGGAAAAGAGGAAAAACCAGGAGCCTGTGATCACACAACAGCTCTTCTAAGGCTTGAGGATCTTTCACTTGCAAAAAAAAGTGGCTGTTGGGACTCTCAAAATCATTCTAACTTCTGCTGAAATAGGTAATACCACTGGGAATCGTGTGTTGGGCCATGTGGCTGCTTATTGCAATTCCCAGAGTGTGGCTTGGAGGACCATCAGAAGAATTACGGTCTGCTTATTCTTCTGATTCCACACACACCCCCCCTTAGTCAGGCTTTGCTTCATTCACTTAAAACAACATCTTAACTCAGTTGTTGCTCATCGTAATTGATTGTAGAGAAGGCTGACAGTGCTAATTTTCTCTCTCTTGCACCTCCTTCCTATTTTCATCCGCTGCTGCTGATGAGGCCATCGGATGAAAGTCCTGCAACGCGGTGGATTTCTCTGCTAAAACCTCTCCTGTGCAGCGAGGGGATTAATAGTAGGTGATGTTATTAGCTGTAAATCCAGGTCCCCAGGCTGGCTCTGCTCCGGTACATGATTGAACGTTCCCTCTTCCCGCTCTGTAATTTCTGACTAATGCCACCCCACCCACTGCTGATCCTCTTTTATAATGGGCTGTCAATCAAGGCAGATCTGAC
>NW_009621438.1:0-26604 GCF_000690535.1 Cariama cristata | reverse complement strand
GAGGGTGTTCGTACCCTGCACCCTCAGGGTCCGTGTCGAGGGTCTCTCCGACTGCGGGCAGGCAGCACAGCCGTTCTTATTGCTTGTCTTGGTAGCCCTTCCATGCTGGGTCACCACCATGTGCCCCACAAAGATCGTGCTGCTATGAAAACCTGCGCTTCGAGTCAAACCCGTTTCTCCTTTGCCTGTTTCCCATCACTGGCAGGTTATATATTTTTAAAGGGCAGGCAGGCAGAGAGTGAAATACGAGCATCCCGCCCGTTGCAGCTCTGGGATGCTGCTGGGGATGTGTAATTTCTCTCTGGGAAAGACAGGGAGAGGGGTGGGCTGGGGCAGGGCTGCAAACTTCCCTGCCAGGAGCACGACTGCTTGGGAGAGAAAATGTAGGAAGAGAAGAAAAAGAACATAGAAGCATTGCAAAATATAACAGTCCTTCAGAGACAGTCACTTCTTGTTCAGCCTTCGTTTGCTGATTGATATCGCTAGTGCCTCCCTGATGTGGTATTTAAGTTTCCGACGGTGCTTCGCGTTCATATGCCGTGCATTTCATTACCATTTATCTTCGCAGATGTGGACACAGAGGCAGTAAAAGGTGAAATGCCTTTGCCAAGGTCACGGAGCAGATGTGGGAATCGGGAACAGAAGGTGGTTTCTCTGATACTTTCTCCTTTGAAGCAGAGCAAGGCAATGAATTTTGACCAAGGTCCTCCAGATGGTTTCAGCGGGGCCAACACAGCAGCTCCAGCTCTGCTAGATGCTTCCCACTTCCATTGTGCATCTTTCTGAGATGTTGAAAGAAAGATAAGAGTAAGGACAGTCCCATGGACAGAAAAAGGGTTATCGCATGCATCTGGAAAATACAACCTTGGGACAAATGATGCAGCGCTTACTGGTCCTACTTGAGCCTCGTGCTGGGCAGAACACAGGGTCGCACGCAGTACATGGGGGCTCTGGGCATGGGATACATCCAGGATACACCAAAATACTCCAATGGACAGGTTCGGAGAGAAAAAGCTTTGAGATTTCAGCCTGGTAACAGCAGCAGTTTGCCGTGTCGCAGGCTTGGTCCTTGAACTTGCTCTCCAGTAATTTAGAAAGGTTCTTGCTTCAAGGAGCTAAAAGTTTCTGGTGAGATCATTTTGCTGCCGAAGCTGAGGGAGCAGGAGCGCTCCGTCAGCCCAAAGGGGGTAATCTCTGCCCGCCGTTGGGGGGAAGGGTTTGGGTTTGCTAGGGTGGAAAGTGGAGCTGTTACAGGGTGAGCGGGCTTAATTAAAACCAAAAAATAAAAAAAATAAAATTAGCATTTTTATTTGTTTTACAGAATCTTGGAAGAATTAAAGAAAGGTCCTAATGAGTTTTGCAACTAGAAAACTGCTGTTAAAATGTACCCCGCCGACCCACTGGATCAAAGCTCTTGCTGCTACTTCAGCTCCAGGGGAGTTTTGCCGCTTTACGCAAGCAATGAATTGGGCCTGAAGTGTGCATTTATTGTGGCCTTGTGTCCCAAGTCCTGTATGATCCAAGCCTTTTCACCCACTCATATTCCATAAACTTTGCGCTTTTCTTCCTGGACCTCATTTACTACATTTCTTAGGTTTCATCTTCGGAGGGAAGCGATGCGCATACTTATACTTACAGAGGTACCTACCTGGGCTTACTTTGGTATGTAATTGAGACTGCTTTTTCCCAGTCTGTGGTGTTTTGGGAGGGGGTTAAGATAAATCATATCTGGGCTGCTCTAAAACACATAGAATAAGGATTCTTCCACAGTTATACCAGGGAAACTTTTATTCATAAAATTAAACATATTTAACATAAGTGGCATAACTTCCCCAGAGAGCTGAGCCTTTGGTGTAGTCCTCTCTGAGGTTCCCTTCAGTTTGTTGTTTGTTTTTTTTTTTTTATTTCAAAGCTGACACATGAATATTTTGGGCCATCAGTGAAACTATGATGAAAAGAAGAAGAACATGGCGAAACTCTGTTATCGGACTGACCTTTCCTGGCAGAGACTGAGGGACAGAGGCTGGAAGGACTGACCCTGTGGCTTTGACCAGCTAACCTCAATGGCTTGAAACTAGATTTATTTTTTTTTTTTCTGGCACAAATTATGGGAGTAAAGTTGAGCACAGGGAAGCCAGTAGATACTTTTCAGCTCTTTGATGAGAAAGCAGCATTCAGGTGTCTCATTAAGCACAGGGATATTTTTTCTGTACTTTCTGTCAGATGTAAGGGGATTTGTAAAATCTAGTTCATGGATGTATGGGGCAGTACTCAAGAGGTTAAAAACAAAAAAAAGAAAGTAGCTTTCTTGCCCTGTGTCTCTTGTGACTGCAAAAATGTGCAAAGGAGAGCAGGGAGAGAGTCGAAAAATGCCCCCAGGGCCGTGGGGATGGTCCCACAGCATCTGCCCCATGGTGTTGACATCCATGACCAAATTACTTTCCCCCTTCTTGTCTGGCTGCTGTAGTTGTACAGCAGGACTAATAAATATCTGCCTTGGGAGGTCACTTGATGTGGCTTCATAGAAAAAGCCATGCAAAGACATCAGTCGTCTTGTTTCCGAGTCTGGTCCTTGGAGTTGCAGGAGGGAGAGATGCATGGCTGGAAATCTTAACCCGCCCGTATCTCTGGGCTGTCTTTGATGCCTTCATGCTGCACCATGAGGTTAAGCTCTACAGGCTGAACATGAGTCTTAAAATCGGCTGCAATTCCATGGTTTGTAGATCAGGTTCCCTTAAAAACGGTGTAAGCCGTAAAGAGTTTTAAAAAAGGAGAGAATCTGCCAGATTGGGCAAAGCCAGCAAAGATTTATAACCCAGTGATTTTTTTTCTTTTATTTCCCTTTGCTCTTATGTTAAACATTTTCCCTTCCAGCCACCTTCACTGGGCTACCAGTGCCCAACAAAACAAACAGGAGCACTCCAAGGGAATAACCAGCAGCGGTCTGAGTCTTCCTTCGCCTTACATATGCTGAGTTCAAGAAGTGGTGACTTTCCATCACGGGCCTCCTGGGTCTTTCAGTCGGGTTCCGAAACTCCTGTAAAGCTGAAAGAAGAATGAGGGTCTGGAAGATATAAAGCAAGCTGTGGAAAAATGGGAATAAGGTGGAAGCTACCCAGCTTTCTATATTTGGAGATCAGAGTATGTGCACTCCCAGCAGCTGTGAGTAATCATGTTACAGGGGAAAAAAAGGACCTAATGGGTTCCAGCCTGCTTGCGGTGGCACCGCGCTTTTGAACAGACAGGGTATGAATCGCAGTGGCTCCGAAATTTCATTTACAACTCAGGGGCCAACTGGAAGTTTGCAGGATGTATGGATAATGTACAGCCATGTGCTGCCAAAAGTGTTACCACCCCCAGCGAATTGCTGTTGGAAAATCTCCGCTCGCCCCTGGAGTGGGGATGTCGGCAGCGTTTGCTGCTGCCACGGTTCTGTGCTAAGCCCATTCTCACATCTGTGCTTAATGAATTTTAGGACAACTTTAGTGGCGTTGGGTTTTTTCCCCTCTTGGAAAGCAAATTTTCAGTTCCCACTGGGACTTGCCATACCTTGAAAGTTCAGGAGGCAAAACACTAACAAGAAAAGGAGCAATGTGTATTTTGGGGGGATGTCAATCTGGCAGGTTGAGGTGCCGTTCATGGGGCCAGGTCTGCGATGATGCCGTGACGCCTACTGTGCCTGAGATAACCGTGAGCGCTGGGATGTCAAACAGTTTTAGGAGCCCAAGACCTCTGAGGAACCAAACCCTTGTTACAAAGGAATGGCTCTGGCGTGGGGGGAAATAAATTAAAAAATCCCATCTAGCAGGTCACCAGCTGCAAAAAGTCAGCGCTGGATTTTATAACTCCCCATTAAAAAAAAAATAAATTTAAAACCTGATAAATTGTATTTGAGTAGGATCCATATAATGGAAACAATTGTTCCGGTTTGCCTGAAAGCTGGAAGCAAACCCCCGGCCCTGTGCAGCAACCCCTCTGCTCCTGCTCTCCTGCCTCCCCGCTCCTGTCGTGGCGAGTGATGGGCAGCGTCAGTCCCGACCCCGCCTGACTGCCAGCCAGGGATAACGCCCGGCTTCATTTTCTGTAGTGTGAAGTGACCCTTTCTGGTGTTGAGGATGTTAAAGTGAGCTCAAACGTAGCTCACCTTGCACAGAGGGATGCTGTGCCCTCAGTCTCCATCCTTAATGCTGCTTGGACTTTTTGGACCACGTTACCTGCACAGAGCCTCAGCTGCCCCAAATGCTGACAGCCACAGGTCATCCTTTTGCTCAGAGCTTACCATCATCAAAATCTGGGTGATCAGGTGCTGGAGAGAGATGTGCTAAAGGATCATCCTGGCCCCAGAGAGCCTAGTCCTGCTCTTCAGATCCTTATTTTGCTCCCCAAGTCACAACCCAACCCCTGTAGCCCCTCGAAGCCTGTTGCCAGAGGCAAGTTGGCTTCTTGGGCATCGTGTCCCACGTAGGAGGAAGGCAGCCTGAGGTCCTGCTCCGTCCTCGGGGCTGGAGAAGCGTTAGGAGCCCTTGGGCCAAGCATGAGGCTACGGATGGCTGCAGGAGGACACATTTGGCCATCAGAGCACCATGGGTCATTAGAAAAGCAAGTAGGACTTTAAATATAACGGAGCACAAACGTACGGCTTAAAATTAAAAGGTATGTTTTTATCTAGGAAAAGGGTAAGCCCTGGGGAAATTAACTGGGTGAACAGGGAGGTATTTAGGGCAGTCAGTGCTGGGAGGGAATCTGGAGAGGAGAATTTCCTACCTGCCTAATGAAACTTCATACACTGCCATCTGCCCAGGTAGACCCATATTTCAGGGAAGCGTTAGAGACCAGACAGATCTCCCTTTTAACTTCACTCCAATTTTTTTCATCAGACGTACGAATCTCTGACAAAATATATTTTGGAGAAAAAGGTCTCTGGCATGGCAGAGCTGAAGCAAAATTACTTCAGTTTTTTTAAGGCTTATGTTTCTAAAAATATAGATGACTAATAGAAATCATAAAATATTCACAAAGTCAGTAATCCATGTTTACAGATAATGCTGAATTACGTCCAAAGGCATTTTAAAATGGGAATTTAATGGATGTCTTTGAACAGAACGAGCAGGTTTCTTCTCCTCAGCTTCAGTCCTCAGAGAAGGAGCTTTGGGGAACCGCTAAAGCCCATCGTTGTAGCCTCGCCGAAAGCCACCACGCGGTCCTGAGCAGCGCATCCTGCTACAGCCGTGGAGCATCTCCCGTGACAGGAGCTGGCTGCTTACTTAGCTGGTGCTGTACCATGCCGGTGATTTTGGCAGCGTATGAATTTCCCACTATCCAGGAATGGAAAATAGCATTTTTCCTTTCCGCACTGGTGGATGAGAGGGTCTTCATGCCAGAGTATCACTGGAGGGTAGACCGTGGCTTTGGGAGGGAGATGCAGCCCTGAGGTCCCTCTCCATCCCTGTGTGGGCTGTCGGCCCTGGGGTTGCTGTGGGATGGGAAGGGCTGCATTCCCACGAGGTCCCCATCGAAGGCTCCCAAACGGAGGGATGCGTGTGTGTGGCTGGCTCTCCTGAAGCAAGTTCCAGTTCAGAGCAGAAAGCACAGACCTGGACTTGAAAAGCCTGGGATTTGACATCCAGTTCTGTCCCTGACCAGCTGCGTGTCTTTAGGCAAGTTGTTTCCCTTCCCCATAACTCAGTTTTCCACCTGCAAAACCTACCTGACCGAGTTTTGCATCCACCGGTGCGGTGAAGAGCTGCCCTGAAGGTACCTGGGACTGGAGAGCGGGTACGCAGCTGGCACTGCCCAGGCTCAGGGTGTCCCGGGACTGCAGACGTTGCTGGGGAATAGTCTCAGGAAGACTGAACAAAAAAATAACATTAAAAAAAAAGGAGTAAGTCTTCCATGGTGACAGCATGGTTTCATCTGCTGCAGTCTCCTAAAATCCCGGTACTGAAAGTAGATGTTTAGGAACACGAGGCTTTACAAACTGCTCGCTACGCTTTTTGAAGAGGTGTGCAAATCTACCTAGCTTTCAAAATGTTATATTTTAGGGTTTCTATGGTGGCCCATTAATCTAAATTGAAAGCGTGCTCTAGCTAGAGCACAGACGGATGATCCAGGGATGAAATAACCTTCCCTGTTCCTTCTGAGAGCCAATGTTTTCCACAAGGCACAGGCTGTCAGGAGTTTATTAGACTGTTTCTCTTTCTCCTCTCAGCTTCTCATTTCTTAATCATTTTTATATTATTTGCTTCGTAGGCTGAACACCATTTTCTGCTGCACACTTTTCTCCCTGTTTACTTTTTTTATTCCGCACCTAGAAGTGCATGAATGTGAGCCGAACTTTCCAGTCCATTGTACCGGAGGGGATCTGAAGTGAGGTCAGATAACTTCACCCATCCCTGCAGGATAATCCCGCTGCTCTGCAACGTCGCTGGATGTACCACAAATGCTGCAGGCTCCTGTTGGAGAGGAGGCATGCTTACACGACTGAGAAGAGAACTGGGGACATATTAAATGGAGACAGTCCGTGCACGGGAAGATCAGGAGCAGTCCTGCTGCTGGGGGTGCATGCTTTAGTCACCCCCTCTCTGGGAAGGATGCCGTGTTGGACTTCTCTGATTTCCTTGCAGTAAATCTGGAAATGACATCGCTGTAGCAAACCAGTCAGCCGGGTCTTAATGGTTGTCACACCGCTGCACGCCAAGGTCATTCAGAAAGTCACTGGTGACAGATGGGGAAAAGCAGCTCTCCCTGCTTCAAAGGCACGGGCTGCTGCCATTGGAGCTTGATTCTCTTCTTCGTGCCGGGTCGGTGCTGGCCACCGGAAAATCTGCAAACTAAGTTGATGTTTGCGGTTTCAGAACATGAAGAATAATTTCCTTTGCCGTTGCCAAGGCAGGACTGAAGGCAAGGAGCTGAACGGCACCGACTCCCCGCAGCCAAGGACGGCAGCAGGCACTTACCCCTCTTGTTCCTTTGCAAGATAAGCCGTTCCCATTCCTGACGCTGGGTGTTAACATCTTCTGGAAACGCGGTGTCAAAGGACAATTGCAATATGCTAACAAAGTCCAGTCCTTCCCTTAAGAAAATAGGTAGCACTGAAGAGAGCTTCACATTGTACCCAACGCAACACAGCAGTAAGACACGTGCACTGGCTGGAACAGATCTTGATGATGGATGCAGATGCACAGAGTTAGGGCTGAGGACCAGAGGGTCCTGATAGTTTTTGAATACTCTTAAAGAGGCTTTTCCACCCCATTTTGGACATCCCTCCTGGTGGCCCAGCCTTCTTAAGCCAGGCTCAGCAGAATCCACCATCCCCTCTCTCTCTTCTGGGTTACGCTCCCCCCATGCCCTCTTGGTGGGACCAGTAACACTGTGAGGGCACGGGTTACCGTTTCATAACAGTGATGGGAGTTAAAAATAACCCCCAGAAAAGCCTCTGGGGAGAGGAAGGATAATGGAAGATTTGGCACTGAGACTGATTATTGTAAACCAGTTCTCGTTCGCTCTTGGGAGCTGGAGAGGCCTCCTGGCCTTTTTTCCCCCAATTTTACCTTATCTTTTCCTCTTCTTCTTCTTCTTCCTCCACCCCTTTAGATCTGGAGGGTTTATGAGAGGTAAGGCAGTTGCCATTTGGCAAATCTAAAAGCCTTGATGGGCCACCAAAACACACGTTGTTCCCGTCCAGGAGACATCAGTGAGATCAGATAGGGAGTTTCCCCTTGCGCAGTTCCCAAAACATCCTGGCTTCTTTGAGAAGGGCCACACTGATGAACATTTCGAGAAACTTGAACAAAGTTCACACCACCTTACATGCAGCCAGTCTGGGTGAAGCCAGAGCTATTTTCCCCCTTTTGGAGCTGATCCACGGACCCTGATGCTCTGTTTGCTCCCGTGCATCACCCTTCGGAGGTTAAATCTCAGCGCTGGGCCATTGTGGTGGGTTCAGGCACGGACCGAGGTTGCTGGACTTTGCCAAAGGGTAACTTAAGTGACGCAGACTTGAACGTAGAGCATAGGAAGGACCGTGGCTGCCATTTGGTTGAAAAAGCAAGATTCTGGCCCAGCAGCTCGACACTGTTGCTCTGACGAGGTGTAAGAGGGAGCGAATGTGTCGGGAGGAGGAATATACAACTCTTCCCCATGTAAGGATTGCTCCTTAAGCTCTGAAATGCAGTTCTGCGTCAAGCAGTGGAAAGATTAATCATTTTAGCTTTACAATTGAGCTAAAATACAATTCTAAACCAGTTTGGTCCAACATATCCTGGCTGAGGAAATTGCATCAACCAAGTTTAGACTGACTCCTTTTTTCAAAAAGGAAGAGCTGTATTTAAATGCACACTCCCACTCCTTCCTAGTAGCTGGATAAAGTCACCTTTCTTCAACCCAAATCTGTTCTGATCTGTCAGCGAAAGGAGACCCCCCTTAGCAAATGGACCGGGTGACGCTCAGTCTTTGGAGATGCTCCAACTTGCCAGTGAAGCTGAACGGAGAACAAATGACACCCTCGCGAGCCAGGGAACGCTGTGGGTGACAGAAAAACACCCTGCTGTAGATAACAACTGTGTTTTCACAACCGAGCCAAAGCCTTGGGGTTATGGGAGAGTTCACCACAGTGAAGAAGAGCTCTGTATCCTCTCCCTCAGAGCTGCTGCTGTGGTTGTACCTCTGGACACAGCAAATCCATGAAGATGGCAGGTGATGTTCAGCCTGAAACACCGCACCTCCACCGAGCATCCCAGGCTGTCCTTCCATCTCACCGCTGACTCCAAGCCCCAAGCAGAAGGAAAGTGGTCCCATCCAGAAACTCCAGACTTAGGTGAATATTTTGCACCGGTCGTACCTCTGATGAGAAGACTTGTGTGCGAGGGATCTACCTTTCTCCCTCCTACTCCCATTGCTACAGTAAAGAACATCAAAAGCTGGTGTATGGTTCAAAGCACTTGCTTTGACACAGTCTTGAGTCTTCACGGATTTGGGTATTAACGTATCTTAGTTTTCAGTAATAGGTCACACCACGTTTGCAGATTTTATGAACTTGAAGGAAATAAGATAAATTTTATTTGGTTTTCACAGTGTACCTACCATGCAAATGCCAACCGATCTAGGGTTGAAAAGCAATGAAAACTACAAAAGAAAGGAAGACAAGTATTTTTAGCTCTGATTCAATGCACAGCAGCAAGCCCTGCGTATATCATAACTAGGAGGGAGGAGTGATGCAGAGGCAGGGATGAACAGCCTTGGAGAAAAGAGCAAAAAAGAAAAAAAAAAAAGAGAAGAGGAACTTCTTAAGCTATTATTGCCACTGCAGTCTTCTTATCTTGAACCCAGTACAAGAAACAACTGAATTGCAGTGAAATAATTACTGGGCTAATGAGGGAAGACAGGCAATTGCAATATTCCCAGAGTTTTCTTCCTTCCCTTTCCTGAAAATACTTAAAATAATTGGTAAACAAAGTGGGTTATTTATAAATACAGGCAGACTATATGACCCAAACCAGGACAGCTAAGCAGGGAGAATGGAAACAATGATTTCCCTGGGATTTGGAGTCATTTAAAGGAAAAGCTTCCCTTCAGGAAACAGTGCTGTATACCATCAGAGCTAACTTCACCACTTGCTGTTAAACACCCAAGCTGCTTAAAAATCTACTTGGAGATGCTGAATATATAGTTTTAACTCCTAACGAGGTGTTAAGTGGCTCCGTAATTTATTTCCTTCCCAGGGGCTAACTATCGTGTCAGAAGAGAAAGAGCAGCTACCAGCCTTGACATTTCAGCCATCCCCATCAGGGCTGGAAGAATTATTATCGCCGTTTGCCACACAGCAATGAGCTCTCCCGGTGTCAGCAGCAGAGTGGGATTTTTTTTTTTTTTTCCCTTCATATTTTAGCAGCCTCTGTTATTCCTAGCCAGGGCTAAACACCGCAGGAAGGATGATAACGAAGTAGCCTGTGCTCGGGGAAGCTTGTCAGGCAATCACAGCAAGATGAGGAGCTCCCACTGAAAGGCAATGCTGTGCCAGCTGGGGAAAACAGCTCCTAATGACATGGGATGCTAGCTACTTGCTGCCTTTTTTTTAAGCATCAGGTTTTCTAACCCAACACAGGCCATCTCTAATCAATGTGGTTTTTAAGCCTCAGCTGTCAGCTGCTTTTGGGCAGAGCCTCTGAGAGCCGAGCCGGGAACGGTTTGCAAAGGTTTTATTGGCATAGACCAGGCTGAAGTCAGGAGGAGGTAAATATTTCATTTTGGTTTGGTTGTCGTACGCCTACGTAGGTGCTCCTTTGCTGAGGTACAGTCTGTTGTGCCAAGCAGCAGAGTTTGTAGCCCTGTGTGGCCACAAAGCTCTAGCTTAATTTCTCTGCCAGAGTTGGTGAGATGAGGCTGAATGTTACCGATTTCCACGAGGAGGGCGATACAAGAAGTCAGTCTGTCTGCAAGGTGGGACGTGCTATGAAACAGTTAGTAGTAAAGCATACTAATAATGATGAAGTACAGACAAGCTCTTGTTCTTTTGGGGTATTGCTTGGCTCAGTAAAGATGAGCTGTGTGGGCTGTTATATATGTTCTCCTTTGGTGGAAAGGTAAAGGGGTGAATGTATCCCATTACGCTGACACCTAAGGCCCCGTGTGCTCTGAAGATGTATGGTCGGGTCTGCAGGTGGGATAGTGAAGGGGAATGTGGAAAGAGAAGGCAGCTGCCTAGGGCAGGAGCTTGCATATTTATATCAGAAATATGTTGTCTTTTTTTTTTTTTTCCTTCCCCCTCTTCATTCCCCTGTATTGCTCATGTCTTTTGTTTATAACCGGTTTCTGGGAAATTGCCAGCATGAAACATCACTACAGTTATTGAGTCTTACAATGAGGTAGCTTTGGTGGGATAGGTATTAGCTTCAGAGAGAGAAAAACGCGGCCTCCTGATTTCCCTGGGACAGACAGGCTTTCTCGATGCCGTGTTGTTTGGCAGAGCCCTGTTTTTCATCCTCTCCTACAACAAAGTCTCTGGCTCGGGGAAGATAACATCAAAGGCAAGGCTTGTCATACCTGTTGTCCAATTATGTCAGTCTGTAAAAACAGCTCCAAGTGAACAAAAATAGCTTTGACAGTACGAATTACAGTGCTCTGGTTTATGACTAATTTCGGTGTCTTGGTGTGATAACTTAGATGCTGTCACAGTTAACACCATACAATGCCTTGGTAACAGATACAAAACTCGGAGTTAGGCCTGTCTTAGCTCTTCGTCTCTGTGGGTTTCGGAAACGGACTTTGCCAAACGTCTTTTCCACCCTGCAGTCTAAGCTAGGAGGAGATTTAACATTTTTTCCCTGCTCTATCATCACAACCGTTTAGAAATTATTATTTATTTAGTTTAATCCATCTGTCCCCCAGTTCTCACTGCCTTTTGTAGCTGCAGCATAGACCATCTTTCCCAGAGGACAGTGCCAACAACTGTCGCGTGCATTGCTTGGCTTAAGGCACACTGGTGAAAATCCCAGCTCTTGTAACTCAGTCGGTCACGTTGCTGAGGTCATGCAGCCTCTTAAAAGCAAATGGAGACATCTGAAGAGGACATCTTCCAACAAAAGAAATGCAGGAGTGGACGCAGGACCACTGAGCCAGTAAAGCCACCAGGACTATGCACGTGCTGCAAGATGAGCAGCTGCTTGAAAGCTTTACTGTACGGAGAGAGATGTCTGATCTAAGACAAAGTCTTCCGACTTATTCAACTGCACTGCGTGATCTTGAGTGACTTCAGGGATAATGGCCCAGGGAGGGAAGGCTGGTGTACAGAGGGTCCCTTTGCCTTGTACAGAAAAATAACCACTGCCACAGAACTTGCCCAAAGTTCTCCTCATTTGGACTAGTCCCCCTCGTGCCCTGCAGCATGGTTAGATGTCAGCAGCGTACTGCATAACCATAGCTGGGGACGTTGGCATTCGCTTGGTTGCTTGGCTACTCAGTCATGAGGTTATAGGGTGCCAACTTCCAGGGGTATATTCCTTTTTTAATCGCCTCTATGTTACTCAGTCGTAATCTGTCATTTATCACACTGCAGGAGACCATTTTCCAGTGTCTGTGCTCCATTCTGCTGCATGTGACCTCGTCTAAAATTAAACTCAAAATAAAATAAAAATTATCCTATCTGTCGAGCATTAAGTATTGAATAGGGGTTTTAGCTGAAGAGTTAGATGATACAATTCACTCTGACATAGCGAAGGATAAAAAGGATAATAGGAAGCCCTTGCATAGCTAAGCTTTTTATCTAAGAAGCCTTACAGTATATAGTTTTATCTTGTTAATATATTAATCTAAGAGTCAGGTGGCCAAGATTTCACAGTTCAGAAATAAAAACTTCATGAGGAATGATTCAAATGCAATGCATGTCCATGCCAAAAGCCATTGCTGTACAGTAATGTTTCATTTTCATGTCCATACAGAAATTCCAGTCTATGGATATTGCCTTGTGGAGCTGGCAGGAGAGGGTATGGAAGGAAGAAAATATTTGCTTTGACTCACGCAGGATAAATGCAGCATCTGGATGATGTTTCTCAAAACAAATCACTCTCCTGATTTTCCGTCCTGTCTGACTGGACTTTCCAGCATTGTCTGTATGTCATATATGCGATGGAGTAGTTCCCAGGGCAACGGGAAAGCCTGGGACAGATGAGGTTCTGTGATTTCAGGTATTGCATTTTATTCCATATTTTTTTCAGTTGTAAAAAGAGGTTAGTCGTATTTCCAGCTGTAACAAAGATGCTACGAAGAAAGATTTCTGTGACATCCCTGAGGCACTTTGATTAGAAAGACTGGGGAAAGGTCCTCAGCAGATGACTTCCAATCCCACATTGTTAGTTTTTCATTTTTCAGACCTGCTCCTTTTAAAGTGTGGCAGAGCAAGTACCTCTGGGCTTTTTGTCCTATGACCTAGCATCATCAGAAGTCTCCAGGGAAATACCTTTACTGGTATTTTCCCAACGGGTTTCCTCCCTGCATGTCCTGGAATTACAGGAGACTAAACCTCACTGTTAGGAGAAAGAAGAGGAGATGAAATGCTTTGTGTGATGCTGTATTAACCCCTCTGGCCATTTTCAGAGATCCATCATCCCTTGTTCTGTTTTCCTCAGCCCCCTGGCCACAGTCCTGCTTGCCACCATCTGTGAGAGCCCCTTCTTGGGTCTTTCTGTATGGTGAGAAGACTCATCAAGGCCATACACTCCTTAGCCTCACTCAGAAAACATAACTGTCCCGGCAGTTTAGTTTGATTATTATTCATTACTGTCAAATAATTTCTTAAGTGAAGAGACCGAAAACTTTAAATCTCTCTAGTAGAGCGACACCGAGGCATCTCTGCTCTTTCCAAGGCTGGGGCGCTCATTACAGAGGTAGTAGGCTGGGCAGAGAAGTGAAGAGACAAAGCTCTGAGTGTTTAATGTCTTCATTAAAAATTAATGTCTCTTATGAATGTTCTCTTCTATGTGTCATTTCACTTTGCTATGAAATCCCAAGTTCTCAGCAGTGTGATCCTGCTGGAGTACCATTCCCCAAGCAACAAAAAGGCACATGCTTTACTGGATGTTCTAGGACTGCACAGCTTGTCCTCGCTGAGATTTGTGGGGATAACAACAATTTAAAAAAAAAAAAAAAATCCTCAAGAAGAGCCTTGGAAAATACTCCATCTGGCCTTTATGTAGGAGATAACCAGGACCAGAGACTTCTGTAAAGCTGCTGCTTGGAGAAATCTCACGATTAAAAGGATGACACCATAGGACTTCATCCATGAGCAGGGACTGTCCATGTATCCAGCTTTAATATTCTCGCAGCTGGATGCACCGACTATATATCTAGTCTCTTCTCAGTCTGATGGATCTCCAGAAGGCGCAAGCTTCTGAGCTATGTGGCTCAAGAAACAAGGTGCTGATCATGAGCAGCACCTCTCTAGAGTTGCTCCATGTTGTGCAGGCACAGCATTAGTTGCTACATCAGCCCCGAGTGCATCTACTCCCTGCAGAAGATCGAAGCTCCTGCTCGGACGAGTGCTAAGGTTAAATGGAGCATGGTTGATAGTTCTGAGATCTCAGAACAGCGTGATCTGTTTCATCCCCGTCACGATCTTCATTATCAAACAACATTCCAGGGAACAAAATTAATTGGAAGAGGTAGTTAGATTTGATTAGCTTCAACTAGTTTAGAAAGCTGGAGGCAGGGGCATTTTAAGATCGAACGCACTAAATTTTTGTCTGCGGTATGGGATGAGGCAAGAAAAATGGAAACAGTTCTTCATTGGGAATCCAAATTGGGCATTATTACTTGTGTGCACCTCATCTATCTCTATTCTGAGTTCTGATTTATTCCCCTACACCCCCCCAAGTCCTTTCCTGACATTTTTAAGCATTAAATGTTAATGTAATTAAATGCTAACTTGACTGCAGCCTCTAACAAACACAGCATGCAGTTTTTTTCCTGTGGGAGTTTACTTTTTTCCTTCACTTTCCTCAAGTTTTGGCACCTCTATTTCCAAAAGTGACGCCAGGAACCAGCACATGTGTCCCCAGCCCATGATGTGACCATGAAAGTGAAGAAGAGTGTAGCTATAGAATAAACGGTGGACATCTTAAACCTGTAAACCCGGCCAGAGTGATGTATGGTTATCATGTGCGTTGATCCAGAGCGATGTACCGCATCACGTGCGTTGATCCCTGGGTTACGCTATTAATGCAATTAGTCATCATCTGATGATTTGTTACAGATGATACCAAATATAATGACCGCAAGGACTGTTTCATCCAGTACTGAGCAGAATCTTAACGTGACTGTAGTATTCGATGTCTCTCTTCTGGGGGATGGCAGATCCTATTTACTGTGGGAGGTGGAGATCCATTTGTGTTACTTCTCTTCTAGGCTCTGCTCTCAAATGAAGGAAGGGTCCCTTTCCTGAAGCAGAGGTAATTGGCCCTTTCTGTGCCGATGTAGTATATCACGCAATGACTGTGCGCACATCGTGGTATCTGTGTTCGCCCCTTAAGAGAAACAAGTTAAGGGAAAACATTCCTGTTGTCAATTACGGTAATTTTTATAAAGCAGTTGGCTGAAGTTAAACCCTACTATAATTGTTAGGACTCCGAAGCACACCCATCCCCTTCACATAGTAATCATAGCAACAAAAAAAACCCTCAAATATTTTAGTAAGGAAATGTCCCATTGTTTCAATTTGCTGTAATTAAAGCCTGCTCTTTGCATTAGAAAATCAAATTCCATTTACCAGATGAATAATTCCCTTGAGTTCTCTTTGCTTCCATTGTTCTGAAGTGATCGAACTTCTCCCTATTTGGCAAAAAAAGCCTGTCAGTTTTTTCTCTCTTAAAATTAACCCCGTATATCATGCAGAGTGACAGCAGAATAAAAGCTCTGTGACGTGGCTGGTTGAAGGCTGCCTCGTTTCTCCTTCTCCAGAGAAGGCACCTCTCCTTGGCTAGGCAATCTCGCTGCTCGACCGTTTCAACAGCTTTGTCTCGGGACTCGTGGATTTACTTGTACAGGATTAACAAACCACTATCTCCATTCCTGCAGAATCAGAAAAAAATCTTAATTATTTGAGAGCAGATGGATGAGGATTTTTTGCTTGTGTGTTTGTTTTTTTTTTAATCCAGTTTAGATCACATATCTCCTTTAACTATCAAAAATAACATGCAACTGTAACCTACTTCATCAGTTTAAAATGGGATAGTTATCCCCATGGATCTGCCAAGAACGGATATGAAACTACCAGTCCCAGACTCCCCATCCTCTCTTCCCTTCCTCTCTTCTCGTAGCTGTACTGTCTGCAGCTCATCAAATCCTCCCCCAGCTCCTGTTTACCAAGGCAACAAGTCCAAGACCACCACCTTCTACAAAGCTGCAGGATAATTTAGGTTGGAAGGGAGATCATCGAGTCTGACCTCGTGGCCAAAGTTGCTCAGCACCACGTACAGTTGAGGTTTAAATATCTCCAGGGATGGCAATTCCTCAGCTTCTCTGGACTCCTGCCCCAGGGCTGCACCACTCTCATGGGGATATATGGGGGGGGGAATGATTCCTCAGAATTTTCTGCTGAAATTGAATACATTTCAAGAGTTTGATAATATTAAAATTAGTTTTATTAGTCTTAATAATAATAACTAGGCCATGGTTAGGAGTGACAGATTTGGTCCTCTTGCATCCCTCCCTTCTATCTCAGCAATCCTAGCGCTGAGCTTGAATCTTAGCACAGCTTTAACATTTCAGAGGCATGGACAAGAGTCTCTTGGTTGACAAGGTGAACAAAAAACCCCACAGCAGTGGGGCTGGCAGAGCCTTCTGAGCAGAGCTACAAAGAGGAGCTAAAACTGTGAGGATGCTGAGGTGCCGAGAGAAACCCTTGCACCATCCCATGCTTCCCCACCCAGCTCAGCCTTCGCTGCTGCTCCTCTGCCCCTGCCAGCTCCAAGTCATAAACAGCTCTAAAGAGCAGGAGTGGATGCCAAGAGAAAGGCAAGTAGGTGGCACAGAAGGTGGGAAGCAAAGAAAAGAGCTGCTCCTGGATAATCTCCTCCTGGATCTTAAACACTTCTCAGTGGGTCTGACTATGAGCCTCTTGCGATGGCATCGTGTGAGTCGGGGAGCCGGTAAGTGAAGCCATAGGCAATGAGAAGACAGCATGGAGAGTGGTGGGTATCTTATCTGTGGGCAGCCCCTGGGCTTTATCCAAAGGTTAAAATATGTGAGCGTTAAATATCTGACCCTCAAAGTGACACAGTATAGGGAGGTGAACCCCTTTACAGCTGGTTCCTTTAACAACGTAGATCCGTCAAATGTTATAGATTTCTCATGCCTTTTAGAAAAAAAATCCTTAAAAGTTGAGGGGTGGTTTTGTTTTGTTTTTCACAATGAGCTTGGAACGATTATTTGACATCACAAATGTCCGAAACTTTTAGCAAGAGGGCCTTTTCTAATCAAGGAAATCTTGTTGCTATATTCTGTTTTTCTAATTTTTTTTTTTAAAGCTTAATTCAACATTTAAAATCAAGATTATAATTAACTTTTTGTGGAATGTTCCAGTTCTGGAAAATGAAACTTCTTGATACAAACTTTTTGAACATTTTGATTTAAAAATGTGAGTTGGAGAATGCAGTGAGAACTCCCCGGAGCATGGAAAAAAAACTATTTTGGCCTTTAAATAGCCAGATGTTGGATTTTTTTTATTGTTGTTCGGGTGTTTTTTCTTTTTTTTTTTGGTTGGGCTTTTTCCCGGCTTAACTTAAGCTAACACCAATTCTTGCCTTGCCTTTTTGTTTTCACGCGCCGTGCCTGGGCTGATCTCCTGGGAATCTTTAACCCTCCCTGAAATCCACGGGCAAGAATGCCCCTGGCACTGCTGAGGGACTTGAAAACACCTCGGAGAACTTGTCTCTGAGTATTTACTTCAGCTTATCACCCTGCAGTAAATTGGTGGAATGTTTCTGCTGGGCAGCGCACTCCACATTACACCTACCAGAGCCCCTGCCCAGCAAAACCAAATGAAATTCAGAGCTTAGCAAAGGAGAAAATGCAGTGTTTTCCCTGATTCGAGGGTTTTCTTCTCTAACAATGTTTCTTTCGTGATTTCTTCTTGTGATACAGTCATCATTGTGCCTTAAACAATTACCAGCTTAAATCCAAAGGGAATCGGCAAATTTGTGTCGCCTTATCTAAAAGCAGCGAGGACAAAAGAATACAGACGGAGCAAAACTCCTTCCCCGTTTCTTCTCAATCTACCACAAGGACGGCGAGAACTCTCGAGCACTTGTCTTTGGCAGACTTGGCCCTTTCAGAACCAGATGGTATCAAGACCAATTGATGTGAACGCAATTTAGCATCCCTGCCAACTGTTAGGGTGCATGGCTGCCTATCTGAAACACACCCTGTGAAGGCCACGTGCTGATACCCTTCCTCATGTTGGGCAACCCCCTACTCTCCAGCTAGTCCTAATCACGCTAGAGAAGGTTAGATTCAATGAGGGCAGTGCAGATGGCAGATCCTCATGCACAGCATGCAACGGCAGGCTCAGGTCCAAAGACCTCACAGAACTGGGCCAGCAGCCATTGGAAGCCTGCAAACCCTTATTGATATGATAGGTAATGACTATATTGAAGTTCTCTAAAATAAATGGTGACCATTCTGGGTTCTCTTTTAACCTGCCTTTCTAAAGCCCTCCTGTCCTGTGCTATTAGGAGTCATGCCTGCAAACCGTGAGATGTAGTGGAAAAAGCTGCAGGGGAAAAATAATAAATAGTATGAGTGATGCCTTGGTTTGCTGAAAATCAGTCTCCCCACCCTTGTGCAGCACGAAGATAATAGTGCACCTAATAGCAACTGCTTGCTTAGTTTGGGTAACTCATACCTGGCAAATCTAATGGTCTGAGAGGTGAACTATGGGCAGCCTGATGACTTTGCCTAGGAGTGCAGGGGGTGAAGGCAGGACAAGGGAATCGGCTCATCCAAAAGAGGTACCTGACACTCTGAAGCCCAAGGCACGAAGGTCACCATGCCATCAGCCCTATATCAAGTGTGGAGTGAGTTCCCGTCCAGTTTGGGATGGCAGTATGGTATATATACTGAAGGAGCAGCATTTGTCTTCCCAGAGGTGTTGGACTGCCATGGCTTGCACGTGTGTGCACATGAGAAACAGTCAGATTCAGCAACTTTGGGCTGGGGCCTTAGTCAGCTTAAGCGAGTTATTCATCCAACCATTTCTTTGAGCTTATTGTCTCTGCTGAGTGTCCCGTCTTCCTTCTGTCCTATCTTAGGAGTCACACTGGTGAGATACCAGCATCCCCTGATGCCACTTGGTAGGTGGCAGGACAGGGATGCCCAGCACCTTACAGCATCGGGAGACAAGAACGTCTCCTGAGTCACGGGAGGAGCACTCTGTGTCCCATAATTGCCTGCCACTGCATAGGTTAAAGGCACACATGCTCCATGACTAACATGGGAAGAATGTGGTTCGTATACCGGCTGGTAAAGGGGTGTGTGTGTGTGTGTGCGCCATGGCTATCTGCAGCGTGAAATCAGAATTAATCAACTGCATGCTTCAGGACACTTGGGAGAATGATTAAAACCTGATTTCAGGATATGTAGTGAGATTGTTTTTGAAGCAGGAGGTGCTGGGAGCCGTTCCTGAACTGCAGCAAAGTCTGAGAAACCACCACAGGAAAAACAGAAGTCCCACAATATTCGGAACAATCTTTGCACAGAAATTGCAGCCAACCAATATCTGCCGTATTGTTTTTGTGTTGCGTCACGCTAACGAATACACCAGGTGAATAGGAACGAATGACCTGCAAAGCGTGGGGAGCTCGTGCTGCTGACATAACGTGAAAGCTTGAGTAAGAAGGCGACAGCTATTTTTTCTCATGGCTCTTCAAACTTTGGAAAAGCCTCTCCACAGGAGATGGTACTTGGCTAGAACAAGGTTTGGAGCTGTGGACATGACTTCAGCCATACTGTCGCATACAGTAATAAGAACACTGTGACATCGTATGTAATTTAAGCCCTTATTTAGGCAGCAAGCTCCTCACCCCAGGCTATGCAAGCTTTACTCCTGTCCAACAGTACTTCATAGTCCCTGTGACTCCAATTAGGCCGTTTACCAGAGTGTACATTACTCGGCATACGCAAGGACTGAGATCTAAGCTTAAAGCAGTAAGCACTTCAGGGCTGTGGTTTTTATTTTGGGGCAACTGTTTTGTTTTTGCAACTTGTACAACATCTGGCAGTAATTCATCAATACTTTGGTATGGTGGCTCTAACCATCATGTTCTTGACTGTAATTGTGTCATTGCATAGCTATCTTCCTAATCATGTTGTTAGGATTCATGAGATCAGCTAGAAACAGCCTCTGGTCTCTACCTAATGGGCCACCCTGCTGATTCCTCTTTACGTTGTGAGCCTTTCCTGCCCCATCTGTGGCTCAGTTATTCCTCAGTTTGAATGGATGCTGTGGATTTTTCCTCCCTAGGTCTCTACTAAAACTCACCTTGTCGGTTTTGGAACGTCCCTCTCATCTGTGAAGACTATTTTGAATTTTGATCCCACCTGCCCAGGTCCTTGCAGACCCTCCAGCTCGGTGCCACCCACAAGCTTTGTAAGTACACACTCTTCTACTCCCTCCGTCATTAATCCGCTGTTTCTCTCCTATCCCTCCAGCCAGTCGCCCTGTCAAAGGAAAAAAGGGAGTTTGGTAAAGCCATGCTGGTGGGTTTTTGAACATCTAATTATCTTCCAACTCCTTAAAATCCTTATTTCTGCCAGGGTCTTTCCAGGGATGAAAGCTACTTTTAATGGGTCCTTCATTTTCACTTTTAAATAGCTCAGAGCTGTTCATCTCCAGGTGCTTAGGGGCTTGCTTGTCCTCCACTGGCCCAGTATCGCTCAGATGCTCTGCTGCCCATTCCCCCAGATGCTGCTGTCCTGAGCTCGCCTGTCTCCTCCAAGCAGTTGTCCTACAGGACCTAGTTCTAGAGGAAGACCCCTATATTGTCGTGCTCTCCTACCTCCTTCATGCTTTCACTTGAACAAACCTGGCTTTCAGATGGAGAACCACGCGAGGCAATTCCACCAAGAGCCCAGGTCCGCCTGCTTGCGTAAATCAGCAGAGCACCCTTTTGACTCATTCTGGGCATCCTTCCTCTGTCTTTATGGGACTTGGCACAAACCCTCTCAGGAGATGTTGTAATAATTAGGCAGCCAGGTGCCGCTTGTCAGGGAGGCTCCTCGGAGAAGTTCAGAGTCTGCTGGGAGTGGTTGAGGTCATGAAACCATTTTAATTGTTGGTGCAAGACTTGAAATGTAAGAGACAGATTTTGTCAAGAGAGTAGTGCAGAGATGCTCATTTACGCAAGATGCTGTGTTTTGTGTGAAAAGGCTTAAACAAAACATTTACTGTTTCATAAACCAATGACCTGATCCTCAACAGAGCTCTGGCTTTATACTGAGGCTCTGTCCTCTGCAGATCTCCTCCGAGAATTTGGGGCTAAAGGAAAATTTCACTCTACTTTGTGGTTTATTTTCTTCTTAACAAACAGAAGTTCATACATGAAGAGGCAAAGACAGCAAACAAATTAAACTTAGCACAAGTAAACAACTCGGAGACCTGACTGACCTCTCCTTACAGCTGAGAAAATTGGGAGAACTAAGAGTCCAAGTTCTGTCTCTCTGAATAATTTCAGGGTCTGAAGCACAACCGTTCATGTGAATGAGAAGTAGAGACTCTTAGGTTTTTATACCCCAAAAAACCCCCAAAAGCAAAACTCCCAAATAGCAGAAGTTATAACTAACGTACAAGTCTGGGCAGAATTGCATTGGCTGCTACAGTAACTGCAGAGTCACTTTGAGTTAAAAAGCTGTATGCATGAGTTAACTTATGCTCAGGAAACTCATTGAAAAGTCAAAAGTAAACATGAAATGGATTTTTTTTTTAACATTTATTTAAAATTTGCTAACAAGAAAATTAATTATGTTTAACTTCATGTAGTAGAAGGTAACTTAGTAACTATGAGTAAGGTATGAATGACAAATAATGCAAAATAATAATTTAGTCGGTGAAACAACAGAATGATCAGGAGATAGGCTTCAATATTTACCATTATTTCTGGCACTAAACATCAACCAGTTGTACTGCTTTTGAAGTGCAAATGTTTAGAAAGGACTAATGAAACACCCTCCCTGTCAAGTCCATGGCTCACCACAAATTCGGGAACTGAGTTGCTTGCACTTCACATCCCTATCTGCCACCAAGAGGCATCACCTAAAGACACTGGAAGGGTGCGAGGTCTGTGTGAGAGGCAACGTTGGAGAGGCTGGCTGTCCGACTGTGGGTAACCAAAGTGCTGAATGCTAGACTGAATGTCCCTTTCCAGCATGTTGGCTTACCTTCCCTCTCGAGGTATCTAAAATCCCATTGCCTATGTATTTTTCACAAAAATCCACTTGTTGCTTGCTTCTGGGTGGAACCACGGAAAGCTTGCCCAGGGTGAGATCTTAAGACACCTAGCTCACAAGTCTCAAGTTCTGACTCTCCCCAGTGCCAAATTCACAATACGATGATTTGCGGGTATTTTCACTCCAGGCTTGCCAGACTAGGCCTCAAAGAAAACATGAGTTGTGACATGGGTCTGCTGTATCCCATGGTTCTCATCTAGGAAGTTTGGGAGAAGCCACCACTGGAGGCCTGGAGTAGGGAAGATTCACCATGGCCTCGGTGACTCTGCCTGGGATGAAGGAAGGACTAGAGTTTTTTAATTCCTTTCCTGTGACCCAAGGGATATCTGAGTAATAAAGTGCCACCTCAGATGTGGGGGATGAGAATCGAAGCCCTCTGCTGTCTAAGGAAACTGGAAACCACATCCCCGGCTCAGCCGGAGAACGTCTTGTCTAGCATGGGTTCCTCTCATTTCCCTCCAAGATGAGCTCTCCCAGGAGGCACTGACGAGAGAGAACGGCGGGTCAGCAGTAGGGATCTCCTGCGGGAGGGAGAGCTCTGGGTTTCAGACCCAACACCAACCCAAAATGATGCCCCAACCAAGGTATAAGCATGAGTCACTTCTGCTCCCCCTTCTGACTGTATTTCTCTGAAGGATGTGACACGTAACTTGGCAACCCAGGACCGGTGACATCACTTAATCTTTTTGCAACAAGTTTGGCAGCCATATAAAATGCCTTACAGGAAAAAGAGCTTACACCATAGACATTGGGTTCCTAAGAAAAAACTCACGTGATTGTGTGCTCTGCTATTCTGCTCGTCATCCCCTCCCCAGGGATGTTATTAGCGTGTGGGCTAATTTCAAGCAAATTTGACAGAGGTTAAATGTCTCAAACACACAGAGTTCCTACGAGTGCCACAAAAATTGATGGCCACGCAGAACAGAGACATCCAAATTAGTGACCCCACTGAGAGACTAATGGATACTCAGTGCTGTTATTATACATCGGAAAATCAACAGAGGAAAGAGCCATCAGAAATCAGACTTTGTAAGTCCCACCGCTCATGAAATTGCTAACTCCTACTTGTTATTACTTGTCTTCATAAAAACACTGCCTGTCTTCTGCCTCAGGCATCTGTTACAAGTGTTACTGAAGATGTCCTCTCAGAAGGAAAATAATTATTTTAATAGCTCCTTTAAATAAAAATACAGGCGCTGCAGTGAATCAGCTGCCTTTTCGAGTCCTTGCCCGTTAAGAGCCCAGTGCAGCAGGTCTGAAAACACAGCCAAGAGCGTGACTGCTCCTCAGCACCAAGCCCCCCGCTCCCAAAGGCCGGGTAAACGAGAGCTGGAAAAGGAGCTGCTATCGCATTGTGGGCTGGTCGGAATTGCTATTGCTGCCTGAAGACTGAAGGCAAACTCTGTGGTCTTCTGTCAAGCAACATCTCCTGGCTTCTTCTAGCCCTCATCGTGAAACAGAGTTTATTTGTTTAGGGGCTCTGCAACCTAGATGGTACATTTTGGAAAAGGTGAAAATAGATTAACAGATTTTTTTAAAGACCATCTTAAAATGCTGAGAAGTTATGCCTTTAAAACGTAGTGGCCTGTAAGCTGATTCTTTGCATGAATTAATTAAGCCAAAAGACATCTCTCAGCAGGATCTGCACCCACTCCATCGTTCTGGGTTCAAGCAATTCCATATCCTCCTTAACCATAGATTTAAAGGCTTTAAGAGCTGCAGAACCTCCTTCCGATGGAAAAAGTTTAGTTTTGAACCTTCCTCTTTGAACAACTCCTGCAGGGAACAGGAGTTGGAGACCTCCAGAGCTGGCAAGCAGATGACACTACCCTGCCTCTGCATTATCTCACCTGCCCGGCTGCTTGTCCCGGTGCCACTCGGCTGCCCAGGAACCCGTTTTGCTATCTGTTTGGGGGGACAGGGTGTGAGTTGTTCAGCCTAGGAGGGCTCTAGACAGTGGCAAAGCCAATCCAAGACCAACAAATGGTTGCTGGGCAGTGATAAAACCCCTGTTCCCTAGCTGCTTGCTTCATAACGCTACGCCACGCTCTGCGTGATGGGCAATGCCTGCTCCCGAGGGCCTTTTGCAGATGTCCTTCCCTCTCCTCTCATTGCCGAAGTCTGCCTGGCCCTGCGAGGTCCTCCCCGGATTTGCACCCTCAGAGCGGCAAAACACAATTTTTCCTTCGCCGAGAGGTTTTTAAAGCCGGGCCTGGCAGGCAGCCAGCTGCTCGGTAGGCAGCCAGCTGCAGATCCTGAGGAATAAGCCACCCACGGCATCTCGGAGCCCTCTAACCTGTTGGGGCTGATGGAGATCCAGGAATCCCGGATTTGTGGCCGCTTGCCACGTTAGGTGCCGAAGAGCCCGGGGAGGCAACCTGCCAGCCAGTGAGCACCAGCAGGCTGTGATCAATCACTTCTTGGATAAATATAAATACACTGAGCTTGGGATTGGATCGAAGATAAAATCTAGTATCTACCTGGGTTTCACAAGATTTATTTTCTGTTGCCTACACTGGCTGTCAATAATTTCGCCATTGTTTTTTCAACCATTTACTGACTGCACCCCATTTTTAGCTTTCTCATGTTAACGGATTGCCTAACAGTGAAGTCAAGCCAGTTGACACAACTTTTTTTTTTTTCTTTTGTTTGTTTGTTTTTTTGGTTCTTTTTAACCTTTTAAAATACAAACCAAACCTGTACCTTTTCACATCTTTTGGCACTTCCCCAAAATACCAAGATGTGTCAGAAGTTGGCTCAGAGCTCAATAAGCTCCCTGCAACTGTCATTTTCATAGTGTTGACAAAAAAAAAAAAAGGGTAAGGGGCTAATGGAGGGATCAGCCCCCTTCTGCCCCCTGCACCTCACTTTAGCACGGGTCATACTCTGGGTTAGGTGATGGGACACCCATTGCATCCCTCCCAGCTCCGCTTCCGCAGCTGCACCCAGTCTCACAAGTTATCTTGGTGCTGCAGATCCAAAAAATGTTGAGAAGTTGCTGACAACAGAAAGTGCTGGCCAAGAGGGACATCTTTTATTTTCTTTCTGGAGATGCTCCTGCCTTCTGTCTGAAACACCGAAAACCCAGCGCTGCCTGCAATGTAAGATGATGCCTCAGATGGATTTTGGTGCTTTTCAGCTTCAAAACTTATTTAATGAGCCTGGATCAATTCGAAACAACCTGCTGTAGGAAGCAGAAGAGTATGTTCTCCGTTGAGATAACAGCTTGTGGAGCTATTACCGTAATAACATTGCCTCGCAAAGAACGGTCGTTTCAATGGTTAAGTGTTTCCAGCTCTGTGCTGGTATCATCCCAGCAGGATTAGGCCCAGCATGAATTTTGCTGCATTGGCCGCTGTTATCGCAGCGCACAGAGCACTTTCCAGTAGACGTGGAAGCATTTAATCACCTAAGCGAGCACTTTCTCCACTCCGACAGTCAGCAGAGAGCCAATACCCTAATGCAGCCAGTACCCATTCCCGTAACGATAATTTGCTAACTCCATCGCTGAGGCGAACAGAAGAGAAACGTGTGATCCGCAGCAGAATATCTAGTGCAAATGTTAAAGCACCAGTGACCCTGTGCAGTCTGAGAGCCCGGTGCAGCCTGCACGCCCTTATGCACATCGCATTCTCCTTCCCCAAGAAGCCGACCAAATTCAATCTTTTATTTTAGGTGCACCCAAATAATTTCCATTAACTCCCCATGAAAAATACATGTATAAGCCGCTATGACAAGCTGTTTAATTTTCATCAGCGGGGCCAACCGAGAGTCTTGATGTTGAAAACACAAGTGCACCACG
The DNA here is from genome assembly GCF_000690535.1 of Cariama cristata. NCBI lineage: Eukaryota > Metazoa > Chordata > Aves > Cariamiformes > Cariamidae > Cariama > Cariama cristata. The sequence goes on along the minus strand of NW_009621438.1, from coordinate 812 downwards.
TTCAGTCCGGCTACAAGAAATAGATGTATATTGTCAGCATCAGGCAGCATCAGGGTGCGTAGTTGGCATCTGCAAGCATATGTTGCTCTTTCTTTGGCTTTTCCTCCCCCTTCCTTTCAATTACACCCACCGATTATATTTCGGATTCATTGACATTGCAGTCACTCCTGTGTGGGCACAGTCAAGCTAGTTTCAAATGAGCTAATTTGGCTACAGATAGCATTGCAGACAGCGCAGCATGGGGCTGGATGCAGCAGGAGCCGGATAAATACTTCAGCAGCTTTACCAACGCGGACTGTGGTGGGCTGCTGCGGCTCTCGGGGCACGAACGAATGATGTTAAAGCCAGCTCAGGCACATGGGTGATGCACAACTGCGATTTCGGTGCAGAACGGTGGTACTCTGTCTCAGGGAAAGGCTAGGCACGCAGCAGACCAGGGGCCCTGGGCTCAGGCAGACCTGGTACACAGGTCTAACGGGTCCAAAAGCATCGTTCTGCAGGGAGTTTCAGTATGTCGAGCACTCTCACAATTGCTTGAGATGTGAAACAAAAACAAACGACAAAAAAAGCAGACTTTACCTAAATGCATGAAGGCATAGTGTGGGCAAGAGCAAAAAAAAAAAAAGCCAGTGGAGATGACTGATGAGGCTTTCATGAGGTTTAAAAACTCGCTCACGCCCTGCCAGCAGCGGAGAGGGGAGCCCAAGGAACTTCAGGGGTGGGAATGCTGCACCGGAGCCCTCAGCATCCCATTCCCCTGGAGGAAGAGGAAAGCCTGCCCTTAAGAGCAAGGTGATGGCAGCAGCAGGGTC
>NW_009621437.1:23119-31559 GCF_000690535.1 Cariama cristata | reverse complement strand
TTCCCCCCTCCCTTGTAGAGGGTTCTGGAGTATATCTAGATCTGTCTTCCCTGTAGCCCGTGTATAAATTCCCCTTTCCAAGTGAAAACGTCTTGCTTCTCAGTGTGTGTTTAGCGATGTCTTGAGAGCATCACAAAGAGCCCTGGCTCCGTGTGTCACCCACCCGGCCGACAGCCACAGCAGGAGGCTTTTTCTCCTGTGAGCTGGTGCCGGATAAACTTTCTCGGTGCTTTTCTTCTCTTTTCCCAGGAGTTAGCCCTAAAGTGGAAAATGCGTGGCTTTTGCTGGGAAATACTTTTCTACAACCTCCTCAGCACTGGAGAGAGGTTGCTGCTGCATGTGGGCAGAGCTGCGCATAGCAAGGATGTGCGGGTTCATTAAAGCACTTGGAAATCCTCATTATATGGTTAACAAGAGAAAAGGAATGTTAGAAGCTGTTGTGTTTTGTTTTCCCCATGTATGCCGCCAAGAAATAATAATACACACCAAAGCTTTGATTTGAAGTTGTTAGCATAATGCAAGTGGAAGAATGCTTGGTTTCCCCCCGTCATCTCTGTGGAGAGGCACTTGAGATGACTGCACAGCTCTGACCCGGTGCTCTCGCCCAGCCCTGACAAAGTGTGCTCTTCTCTGGCCTTTCTGACAGGAGAGCGGGGCTGCTTGCTCTGACTCCTGATGCCCCGGCAGGCTTTCGGGAGCTGTAGGCTTGCTGCCGGTGGGCTGCATGCACTGTACGTCGTGTCTGTACATGTAACGGTGCTAGTCTGTTTCCCGCTGATACTCACTCCATCCTCAGAGTCACGTTCCCTTGCCCATACCAGGTGTTTATCTCGCAGGAGGATCAGAAACCTGGCCATGAAAAGGGGGTAGCAGAGAACGAGAGTACAGAAATCCCTTATGCATCATGTCACGTTTCTTCTGTGTCTTATGTAGCATCGTTTCCTTTCACTGGTCGGTTTTGTGTTTGAGATATGACAGGTTTGATGTTAGGTATTTAAAGATTTTAATAGTGCCATGTGCAGGTAGAGCTAGGTGTCGCTTATAGTGCCATGTGCAGGTAGAGCTAGGTGTTGGTGGGTATATATCAGTCTGTGTGTGGAGGGGTGTTGAAGAGGAAAGATCCTCTCGGATAGCGGGACCTGGAGCGGAGAGGAGCCTGCCGGCTCTGCTGGCAGGACACGGGTAATTCGCATGACAGATGGCCTGAGCGGGGAAGAGAGGACCCCCTGCCTTTGGCTCTTTCAGAGCACACATCTCTGTGCCACAGGGCAGACGTACCTCACGCTCTGAGATGGGTTTTTTCCTTTCCGCGCGTACGCTCCGTAGCAGAACGCTGTGCGGCAGAAATGCCACGAGGGGAGAGCTCTTCAGCCACGCTTCCCGTTGTGCCGTGTGTGATAAACTTTCACAGGAGAGTGGAAAACCCAGGGAATGTGGTTGGGGTGTAGTCATTCGTCTTGGACGTGGTTTTCCATGTATGCTTTTGTCTTTATTTTTATTTCCTGTTTGCTAGGACCAGGCACGGAATTTGGGTGCAGACCTGGTTTTGGCATCTTTCCCAGAGCTGAGGGATTTTCTGACTGGTGTTCGCCGTGGGGATCTTCATGTGTGTGTCTGTGGTGCTTCAGTGAGGCAATGGATCAACAGTTTAACTGTGCCCTCTTCAGGAAGTTTTCTCATCATATAGCACCGGGCAAAGTTTTCCCTCTGTTTTATTTATGTTTCCAAAAACGCATGAACGTTGAAATGATTCTTACCCAACCTCTTTTTCCAAAGTCATCCTCTATTCGGTCTGTCTCCTTCAAAATGGAAACACCGCTCCAGTCTATTCGGTTGCATTCCTTTGAGAGCAGTAGAAATAGGGCACATGGAAGTTTCGCTCCAAACTGGTCTCAATCTTCCGATTTTCTTGAGTCTGGAGCCAGCTGACTTGGTTTTAATGGTGCAAAAAAAATTCAGTCTTCCTTTGTGACACCTCGAAAAAGAGAAAAAACTTAACAGTGGTGTCTTCATACAGCAAACACATAGTTAGGATTTAGAAAGGGGAGGAGGGGAAGGGAGAGAGGGTGTGTGCAGTTTTTTCCAGTACTTGCTGCTAGTACTACTTCTTGTTTTGCTTTTCTTCTCCATTCCCCAACTACCTTTATCTTTTGAAGCAGGCTAAGGAGGCTGTGAGCATTGCTAGGGTTTCTGCTTTCATGCCTTCCTTTTCCATTGCCTCGTGGAAAATAAATTTATGAACTGAGTAGTTGGTGGACCAGCCCCCATACTCCCTGGCAGAGAGATTCATGTCGCTGCATCTCGGCATCCTCCTGTGAGCTTCTCAGCAGAGCTAAATACACTTTTTGTTTTGCTAGCATTTCTTATCTTCTTATCTGAAGCTGTCGAAGTATTTTTCCACTGTTATCAGGAGAGAGCAGGAAATGGCCACAAGGATAGAGACAGCCCTTAATTCTCAGCATGGGGTGAATGGGGCCAGAGTGATTATCAAGCCAGAATCAATTCTTATCTGGCATTTGCTTCATTCATTATACCTCTACGATAAGCTGCATCGGAATGAGAGTTCCAATGTCCCAAACTGTGAAAGAGCGAGCAACCACCCCTGGACCCAAGCACCTTCCCCTGCCCGGCGTGTCAGTGCCACCTCTCATAAGAGCAACTTTTCCTTCAGCTCCTCAGTCAGCAGAGACTGGGTTTCGGCCATTGTGCCCCCCCCCCCCCCATCTTTGGGCATTAAAAGTGTTTGAAGAACTTATGCTGTGGCCCCCACCTTTTTGGGGTGTAGGTCGGACAAAAGGGAGTGTCAGGCTGTCTATCTGTAGTGACAAGCATGGTTCAGGCAGCTTTACGGGCTAATAACGATGCCATCAGAGATGGATGGAAAAGCTGAAGGGACTACATATTAATGAGTTTTTGTTTCAGTTGTTCCTTTACAACAAAAGAGTACATTTTTTTTTAATGCTTAACCCCTCAAACCTAATTAAATCAAAGTGATAATTTAAAAAGAAAACTGTAAAAGAGCCATATGTGCAGATATTTGTCTTGCCCTGGCGTAGTCTGTATTAGCAACAGCAGCAGTTTGAAAATGCTTGGTGTGGAAAAAGTGAAATATAACATGTGAATGTACTAACCTTATGGGGATGCACTTCTTAATTAAATACCTAAACACATCTTGTTGGAAAAAAAGGGGGGGGGAAAGGACTTAATTATCTTGATGCATCAGTGGACCGCTTGTATGTGATCATGTGGGTGTAATAGTATTTGTATTGGTAAAGCAAGGGCCAAATAGTATTTTGTTGTGAATGGATAAGGCCATTTGGAGCATTAATTTGTTCTAAAGTGATGTGCTGTGGCAAGTGCTGGCGATGTGGACGAGTTTGGGCTGGGTGTGGTAGCCCATACTGGCCCTGAGTAGCATCTTACTACTACGGTAGGCTTCGCTGAAAGCAAAGCAGCCACCAGGTTTCCTTTGCTGACTGAGGTGCAGTTTAAGCAGGATTAAAGTGAAGTGGAGGGATCGGTCGGTGAAGGAGGGATTCCTCCCCAGCAACACGGGAGCCCGAACCTGGGCTCCTCTTCCTCCGGCTCCAATCTCTAGCAGCTGGTTGCAACAGTTATGAAAAAAAACCCATATATACATCAAATACAGCCCCCTTCTGATGGCTTTTCAGCATTACTGTCAGTGCCATTTATTCCTCTGTGCAATAAGAATGCCTGAGTGTATCTAAACTTTTCCACAATTTTTGTGCATATTTACCCTTAATCATTTTACATGGATCATTCATCATGCAAAAATTCTTTTCTTCTTTTTCTTTTTTTTTCTTTGGTAATGATCTCAAACCCTGGTTATTCACTATATTTTGGGACTAGCTTTGTGTGTGACATCCAAAGTCAGAAACAGGAAACAGCATTAACCATGTTAAAAAGATTTTCCTAATTTAATTTTCCAAATACAGTACGTCTGAAAACAGGAATACAGCTCTGTGCCAAGGCCAAGCAAATCAATTCCATAGCTGGTCTGCACAGCAAGGGAGGAGAAAATGTGGATTATATTTGTTAGACAGTTTCAAGTGAGTATCTTGATTTTTGTGCAAGTTGAAGAGTCGTGTTTTGAGGTGTGGTCTGTCCGGTTCAGTTGAATAGGATGGAAAGCAACATCGGTTCCCATAGAAGGTGAGAGGAGCCCAGGCTGACTAGGACAACATTTGGGCATTTTCATACAGTCTATGACCAGAGTTTTGTGTACATGTAAAATACTAAGGAGAGCTGTACTTTGAAAAGTGAAGCTACGTTTATTTGGTGCTAAGTGATCTTTTGGGGAGTAACCGGTTTTATAGCGTATGGCTACATTTGTTGCTTTCTGGTATCTTTCTGGATTTTAAATCATTGGACTTCTGAGGAATCAGTTCTGGTTACTTTTTCTGGAAAAAGACACAAAAGTTGCTTTTGCAGCTTATTAGAAAAATACTCTTTAATTGCTGTGGCAAAGGGGAATTCCTAGGTAAATTTGCGTTGCTCAAAGTAGTGAACAATTTGCTGTGCTTTAGTCAAAGATGATTCGACTCATTGGTTTGTCATTGAAAATGCGTCATGGGAGGCTATGTTTGAAATAAAAGTGAATTTAATTGTGGGTGCTCTGCCTATGCAGTATGTTTCATATAACTATCTGTATGCCACTGTAGGAAAAAATGGCATTCCCTTTCCCATTCCCTCTCTGCTCCCTTTGGAGCGGGGAGAGGGCTGTGCTGGTTTGTGAAGTGCACGTCTCCTTAGCCACCCAGTGGAGGTACTCAAGCTCAGCAGGCAGCGATCTTGGCATCGGTGCCCATAAAGCAGTAATTACATCGCCTGTCGTTTTCATTAGCCATCTTTGCTTTCATGTTCAACTTGGAGGTAGAAAACAGCGCAAGCTTTTAAAGCGCAAGTTAAGGATTAAAAGCGAGGAGTGAGAGACGAGCAGCGGTTTTCCAGTTGGCTACAACCTCCATCAGCACAGCGGCAGAATAACGTTGTGCAGAGGCACAGTTCAGTGCTAACTGCTTCCAGGGACTGAAGGGATGGTGGTGTTTTAAGTGATTTATCGCGTGTGCTCGGCAGAGTCCAGTCTCGGGAGCAGGCGCCCCTGGAGCTTTCCATCATAACGTTATCCAAGAGGTGATCTGAAGGAAATGGTATTAAGTCTTCTGGAAGGCAAACTGTATCCAAACAAAGACTTCATTTGCATCATTTGTAAGCAAGCATTTGAAATTATGCTAAAAGGGAAATGGTTATAAGGAAGCTTACGTTGAACAAATAGGAACCACAAAATTCCCCTTAATTTTGCATGTACTTTTTTTCCCTGTGTTTAATTTAATGGAGTCATCTGCAGACACTCCAACCCCAAACTGCAGTGGTGTGATGAGGGGAGGATTTATTTAGTGTTATCATTGTTTTTGTGATAGGTCTACTTAAACATTTTGCAGAGCATCGGTTGTGGCTTTTGTATTTAGATTTGTCTTTCTCAGCTAAGGATGTAGCATAAAACTGACTAAGCTGTGGAAGTGCACGCTCACCAGAGAAGGTAAAAGAAAGCCCCAAACTGTAGTTGTGTTCCGGTCGCTTTCCTCGAGGCTGGCTCTGCTCGTACAAAAACCAGGCACAAGTAAGGCTCAGCGCGTCGGAGCAGCGAGCAAGAGCCGCCGGAGGTTTTCCCAGCTTCCCGTAACCTCAGAGATGCTTGTGTGCAGCTTTCCCCCAGGTAGTCACCACTAGAACAGCTTCCTGTTTGCTTTTATAACTCCATCCCAACTCACACGTACGGTAAGCAGGAAACACGGGATTTCCTCCTAATTCATCAAATGCTGGGATTTGGGGAGTCCCTTTATAGCCTGGTACATTATTATCTAAAAGTTTGGACTGGGGAAGAGAAGCTTCATGCAAAAGTAGTTTCACTTAAAAATATCCTTTTTGTCAACATGGAAAATTTCGGGAGAGGTGAAACAAACAAACGAACGAGTCCTTTTTGCTTATTTGCTAGGAGGAGTTTGAAAAAAAACAAGAAACCTTAATCAAAACCAGAAATGATGCAGTTATTTTAGTGAAGAAGTCAATAAAGCCCCAAATATTTACCTCACTGGTCAAACTCTTTCTACTTAGGCTCTCTGAAAATCTGTTAGGTGTTCAGTGAAAATGAAATAGTTAAAAGTTGAAAAGTCTTCCGACAGTAACAGTTTTCATTTCTGTTTACATTTTTGCACATATTTTAATCAGCTTAGTGAAAAGCCTCACTGTTAAACTTGACTTACAGTCCTGGTTAAGCACTGGTTAAGGCATATATTTACAGCACTTCCTAGGTCTCCCTTTGTTCTGTGGTGGGTTTTTTTGGTGTTGTGTTTTTTTGTTTTTTTGTTTGCTTTTTTTTTTTTTCCCCAAATCACACTGATTTTACTGTGATGCAGATTGAGATAGATACCCAGACTCTCAGTGGTGCCAGACATCCCTTAATGCTGCCAGGGAAGGACAGGCAATGCTGGACTTAGGTGATTACCGTTGCTGTTCCACAAATACAAGCAGTGCTACTCCAGCTTGTGTGACTGTGCAATGATGCCACGGAGGCAGGGACATCCCCTGTGTCAGTATGTGACGCTGCAGTGCATCAGCGCTTCCTCAAATTCTCACTGTCCTTGGTTCCGAGTCTTACACAGGCAGGACAGGAAGAGGCAGCCAAAAAACTGTGCACACTCGACTCAGTTGGTGGTACCTCCCACGGGGGACGTCTGCAGTTGGGTCTTCAGGGTTGCTTTGCTACATGTTTGCGTTGCTAGAGACAATGGGAGGTTCTTCTTTGTCACATTGCATTAGCTATTTAATCTTTAATCCGTCTTGCTGGACTGGGAGGACAGCTATATTTATCTCTATTTGGTGGTGAGATATAAGGGGAATTGCTTAAGGGTGCAGAGCAAATGTGTGAGTAAGCCAAAATGCGAACTTGAGGCTTCGGAGTGCCCAAGACTCTGGTGCTCCAGTCCATCCTCCTTCTTGTCTGACAATCCCAAAGATGGATGCTACAGAGGGAATGCTACGTTGAAGGCTCTCGGGTGCCTTCCCAATGTCGAATTTGTTGGATCTCACTAACGGTTTCTTTATATCTGCTGGTATCTAGAAATACATATAAAAGACGAAGGGCAAACCCATATGGTGTTGCTCAGGAACGGGGCTGCTTCCTAGAAGCTCTGACTTTATGGTGGCAGGTGGTTTGGGAGCATTGCTTTGCCCAGTGAAATCCACAGCGTTATCCCAAATTTGGAAGGAGCAAGAGCAGATCCAATGGATGACTGCAGCACTGTTGTAAATGGAACAAGGATCGCTGCCTTGGGATGTTTTGTTTCGTTTGGGTTTAATCTGCACTTCGGGACTATCTTATTCGACTGTACTTCATTCATCTGAATGACCGACTTACTCTCCAAAGGACCCCATTGTCTTACAAGTCATAAAAGTGATGAGGTTGCCTAGGCAATTAAATCAGTATCTTTTTTTCTCTTGTTGAAGTAACATTATCAACAATAATGCTAAGGAGCTCAGATAGGTTTTACTGGCCTGGCAACAGCTGAGCGTTTTCTTGTTGGGTAGCTCCTGCCAATCCCTTTTTAGTTATTTTCAAGAAGTAAAGTAGCTTTATTTCTTAGTCTCGTATTGAGTGAGAGGTTGAAATGTTAAGCTCTGTGGATTAACGGTGTATACTTTGAGAAAAAGGAAAGCTTGCGTTTTTCTTGGTCCCTTGAGTGCTGGATGTGATTGTTTGAGAAATCTTGAATTTCATCAGCCAGATAGAAGGGAACGTGCAAGTAAGCCTTGAATGATCTGTCAAAAGAGGTTGACTCTATTGCAGCCGTTTTGGAAACTTGTTTGAACTGATAGTTTTTTCCTTAGGCGTTTCTTTGCTTGAATTTAGTGTATTTCATGTCAGGCAGCGAAAAGTGATCACCACAGGATTATTAGTAATTCAGCTCTTCTTAGAGAGCTATATTCCAAGTATAAATTTGCTAAAATAATGGCTGGAACATGAATTGCTGCACTCTTATGATATGGTGTATTTATTTATTGTTTAAATACGTTGCTTGTCTTACCCAGTCCCAACATATGTGTTTATACTGGAAAGTTTACATAGTGAGCGAAAATAATAATATGGTCTCACTGGATGAGGTTAATTGCAGTTCAGTCGTACTGAAATCGAGGAATAAGAAGTGGGACAGAATAGCAAGCGAGACTAATTCTGTTCTCATGTGCATTGGATTTACCTACACTGACTGTAGCGCGCAGGTAATTACCGGGAGTAATTCAGAGTACAGACATGCACACTGCCTTAGTCGGAATTAATTTTCTCTTTCATTATTATATCTCCTAGTTTTGCCAGCTGCTCATGGAGTTAGCACAGATGGATTCCTCTCACCTTTCCCTCCAA
>NW_009621437.1:18613-23088 GCF_000690535.1 Cariama cristata | reverse complement strand
CCTACAACATCAACAACTTCATGTGTCCACCTGGTTACTCTGCAGCTCTACACACACCAAAGACGAGTGGCCATGACTAGCAGTCACTAGCCAGGGCTAACGGGGTAACACTGAGGTGTCCAGGCTGAAATTTCGGGTTGTCTGCAGTCAGATGAGACTGTAGAGAAACCTGTGCTGCTCAGTCCTTTATTTTAGGATTAGGACAAAGCTCAGTGGTGCTTTCAACTAGGAGGAGATAGAGTTTCCCTTGTTAAACTCGGTCACTTCAGAGATGAAAATCAGAGTTAATTATGGAAACTGGAAGTCTGTCCAGTTAAGGAATGGAGCTGTAATTAAATGTGAAAAGAACGTGCCCTTGTACTGGTGGTGTTCACTGAAAATCTCGCAGAATTGTCTCATGAAATACTAGTATTCCTTGCTCGAAGCTTTTTGGCCCCAAAGCGGCTCTATTTTTTGGCAAGTCATCATCCCCATTACAAATTCCTTTCATGCAGACGTTGCAAACGTAGCTTTAGGGACTTCCTTTCTGCTTCCTCACCAGTTTCTGACGGTGAGGGTAACTTTTTTGGTCTCTTGCTCAAACAAAATGCAGCAATCCTCTTATGCAGCAGATCTCTGCTGGCAAGAATGTGCATGCCTTCTCTTCCTCATGTAAAAGAGCTGTGTTGTAGCAATTAGAAAGTTCCTAATTTCTTAGTTCCTAAGTAACTAGAAAGTTTGTAGCTAGACAGTTCAGTACTGGGACCTATCAGTTTACTATCAGTTTGCTTTTGTTTTTTTTTTAAATCTTAGTGCTTGTACCGAGGATAGACTTACACTACACATCAGTTTGCTTTTGTTTTTTTTTTAAATCCTTAGTGCTTGTACCAAGGATAGACTTACACTACAGAAGGCCAGGATGTGACCACCACCAAATACAGCTCCATGAGTTTCACAGCCAGCACACGTCAGAAGCTGATCTGATTCTGTGTTAAAAATATGTTGACACAATAGAGTGAGACTCTAGGATGGATGGACCTTGATCTCACCTTTTTTGTGAGTGTTTTTTTGTTTGTTTGTTTTAAGCTCAGTGATTTGGATAACTTTGAGGCTTTCTATTTCCCTTACATGTAGCAATGTGGCTTTTCCCTGTAGAGGGATTAACACAGTGCCTCGCTTGAAAACATGTTGGTGAGATTCTTCCAGGTAGATGTTGGGTTTTTTTTCCTTGGGTTTTGTCACTTTATTTCAGATAAGAATACTGACAGCCAAATGTCACCAACTGTAGGCAGATATCCACACAAATATCTGTTACACACAAATGCGTGGCGATTTCCTGCCTCAGCAATCAGTCGGTTTTGAACTAAAGACCTCTACTATTAAAGGCACGGGCTTTGCAGGCTTGAGTTAGAAATGCAACCTGGTAGCTGGTAACAAAAGTGGTTATTATCCTGGTTTAGGCAGTAGAATGAGGAGTCCCATATGCCTTTTTGCAAGCACTGGAAAAGGCAAAATTGTTCAGCTCCTGCTAGCTTTTGTCCTTTGCTGGTCCTGCACCATTTCTGATCTTTTTCTTTTATTTTTCTTTTTTTTTTTTTTTTTTTTGCTAAATGTTATATATGAATTCTTTGTCGTAAACACAGCTATTAGATAAAACCTTCCAAATCTTTAAAAAAAAAAAAAAGTCCTAATTTACTTATGTGCTTTATAAACATTTAGATCATTTTGTTGTCTTGAGAGGAAAGTCTTAAATTTGCCTTTGTAAGAAACATTGGCAAACAAAACTGAATTAAAATGACAAAGTGACATTGTGTGGACTATTCATCTGCTATGTTTTACTGATGAGCTTATTTTATGAGTACTTGGTTTCATTGCAAAGATCCTTTCTCTTAGGGATATCAATTGATTGCAGTACCTCGATCAAATTTTGCTTTCTGTCTGATTAGTTTCACTGGATTGCTTGAGATTTACTTACTGGAGCAAGACAAGGAAAGTTCTGTCTTTCGTCTTTAAAGTTTTACATCCACTTGTACCAATGCAGAACGCATACTTTGCTTGCGGAGGCCGGGCTGAGGTTAAGTTGGTTTTAAAGATAACAGTAGATTCCAGCGTCCTTGCATTTGTTTTGTATTTGGTGACAGTCACTAAATCAGAGGAAGGAATGTTCAAACAACACACTTGAGGAGAAGTGATTTTTATATTCTGCTAATAGCCAGTAACTGCACATAACCCCACTGACATTAAAAGTCCATTAGCTAAGCCCAGTTTAAACAGCAGCTGATGCTATGTCAGCTAAATGTACATTGGAATTTTTCATGTAACACAGCAATAGCACTTCTGTAATTTTTCTAAAACCATGTACATTAAGGAAAGCAAATGTCATCTGATAGTCGTAAGATGAAGAGTTCACATTAATGTAGGGAGAATTGTAATCAAACTGAAGTTACCATCTGGTTGCATTAAGAAGAAACAAAAATGGTTACAAGAAAAGCAGAGAGTGTCAGATTTCTGAATTAAAGCTAGATTAACAAATCTAGTGAGCAGGCTTCTGTAACACAGGGTAAGCACATTGCTGCTTCTCCCCTTGGTTCTTTATCATTAAATATTTATGACCTTGTTCAAGAAAAGTTTCTACTGAAGTCCGTAAGATGCTTTGTCATGTGGAGCACTGGGTTGCCATGGAGGAAAAAAAAAAGGTTATTTGCTGGCTCTTTAGGAAATATATCTCATTATGGCAGTGTGAAAACATTTAAACTTGTCAAGATAGTGTTTGTGTGCCTATGGCCTTAAATTCTAATTAACTATTGGCACAGCAAATAGCATCTACCCACCTCAGTGTATCAAAAAGAGGACTGAGAAGTATGGTGAAAAAATGGTGCATGCTTGGTAAAGAGAAGCGTGATGGGCAGTGAACTTGTTATTCATCTTCAAAAGCAACCAGCAGACTGAGGGCCTGGTACTGTGGTCTTGGGACCCGCTGAAGCACAGTCTAGCGCCCGGTTTGGCAATTGGTCTAACTCTGATAAGTCGCTTTGAAGTTTGCTTTGAAAACAGATCTTGTGCTATAAAGCCATTGCGGAGACAGGCAAAGGGTTGCTTAGTAAGTTAATGTGAGAGCTGGAAACGGAGGGGTAATTGGTTGCTTACTGACATGCTCCCAAGTATGGTCAAGTATTACTGTAACCTCCTCCGCCTCCTCTTTGCTGTTATCCGGCCATTAGTGAAACTTTGTGCAAGTACTGACAGGAGTAGAGCTTAAATGCCTGGTGCGGGTAGATATACCCACTGCAAAAATCCTGCGAGCACATCTGGAGGGCTCGCTTAAACCCTTACCAAACTGTGTTAGTAGTGCAAAACTCTCAAACGTGTCATGAGGCTGAACTTGAATTTTTTTGTCTTCCCGAGCTGAAGGAGTTGACATCAGTAGCGTGCCCAGAGCAGATCGTGTGTTTGTGAACCGCAGGGTTTAAGGAGAGTAATTCAATTGCATTTTTTCCCCCCTTCTGGAACATAACATGTAAACATATTACGGAACTGAAGTCTGGTTTTAATTACAAGCAGTAACTTTTTCATGTTGACAGATTTTCACATGGAAAGCTTTATTGAAAATGAGAGAAGACCTTTTTGCCATCATTAGTTCTTGCTGCTTAGTCCTTTTATCAAGTACAGTAAAATACTGTTTGCAATTAATTCCAAGCTTATATGGACATGTTTAATATAATTACCAAACAAAATCCTGTTTACTGACATATATATTGTGAAACCAGTCTGAATAATCTGGTCTCTGGCACGCATAAGTCCCGCAGTAATAACAGCTGTAAATATTTCACAATATACTTATAGTGCTTTGATTTTAGTACTGAGTCCACTTTTGGGTTTATAAGGATAAAACATAGGTCAAAAGTGACTTTTCCCATCTCTTAGTTCCTAATCGCTTGCACCACTTTACCTGAAAGTTATTTAAAAAAAAAATCATTATTGTATTAGATTTTAAAAAAAAATATATACACGTTCGTGAGCTGGGAGAATTATGTAATTGAATTATGCTGGAGCTAACAAAATGCCACCGTTTACATTGGTATGGGACAATTGCTGTAATACAGCTGTGAAAATTTTTCATTGAGAAAGGCATTGCAGTGCCAATACTCTTTGTCTTTCTCAAAGTTTTCCTATTTTTATCTGTCTAGATGTCCATATATTGTATGCTAAGCCTGAAACATGTACATAAAACTGTTAGAAGCAGCTGGCTATGCAGGTAATTCAGGTACCCAAAGGGCTGTGAAAACCAAAGGTGACTGGGAGCCAGGTTTGTGGTGGAGTGCTGGGAGACCTACGAGACTGTGTTATGTGCTGGGCCCCCTCTTTCCGGGAAGGCTTTGAGCCTGTATTTAAATAGGAAAAGGAGACCAGTAGTCTGTCTATTGCAGAATATTTGGGGTTGTATGAGGCTACTAAACCATCTTTGTGAGTTAGGACTGTGCCTGTAGTTTGTCCAG
>NW_009621437.1:0-18582 GCF_000690535.1 Cariama cristata | reverse complement strand
AGGCGGCCTTGAAATTTCAAGGAAAGATTTATAATTGTCCCTCAAGTCATTTTCCCCTGCCCCAAACACCATCCTTAAAAAACCAGTTGTGCAAAACAAAACATTTTGCAATTTTTGAGTTATGAAAAGGACTCATATTTGACTAAAGCAATGTAAGGATTTTCTACTGTGTTTGCTTCTTTTTCTGTTTTTTCTCTATGTGCATGAAAAGGAAAAAAGTCTGGTTGCTCTTGTCAAAGTTCCTTGTTTTAAGCAGTGGACTTTAGCACTTCCATGGAAGTATATTAGTGGGGAATTGTATTTGCTATGTGGTCCGTAAGGTCAAAATTAATCTTAAAACACTACTGATTACTTTTTGTCAGCTACTGAAGTTTAGTTTGTTTGAGCAAAGTAACTCTTACCCACAGTGCAAGGTGAAAAACTGATGTATTGCTTGTTTTCTAAAATGGCATCTGAAAAATAAATACAAATACTGGCCTATTTGTTATCATTTGTGCATATTAGAAAATAAATGTATCAGGAAAGGTTTTGCTTAAGACAGTCTTTAAAAAAAACCAAACCAAAACAAAAACCCACAGCAAAACAAGACCAAAAACCCCATATCTTTAATGATCAGATTTCGTCTAACTTTGCCTTGCTTTTAGATGGTCAGTATTTGAAGATACATCACTATGTTTTGATCAGTATAATAACACATGGTGTGAGTTGATACTTGCGATCAGTGTCAAGTGTCCCTATCAACATCCTGCGGGCACCTCGGGATACATGGCTATGATTTGCAAAGGCATTACTATAAAATATGCAGCAGGTCATTGTCTCTAGAAAGATCACAGGGGTTCCTGAGTGCAGTTCTTTGATTTTTGGAAAGCTGAAGTCCCAATTCTTAGTCTTCTGTAGTATGAGAACTTGTGCTGAAGTGTGAGTCATTGCTCGAGAACATTGGAGTGCATGAAGGATGTTGAATTGCTTTGTTATGTGTATGTGCAGGCTGCATCCAGACACTGTCATTGAGAAGTTATTAGTATATATAATTACCTAACCACAAGGAATTTCTGGACTGAAATAGCTTATGTAAGCCTACATGTTTCCTTCCCACACACCCAGCTTAGAGGCTCATGCAAGTCTCTTGCCAAGAACACGTCTTACTGACCATGAAATATTACTTGGGAAGATGCACTTACCTGCAAGGTAAGAGCTGACCTGACAATAGCTCTACCTTCAAAAGCCAGTTCTTCTGACTTATGCTCAGAGTTGTTTATCAAATGCTAGGTTGTTTCTTATTGTGATGTGACCTTTAGATTTCAGCTGCTGCCGTTATCTAATTGGCAGCATGAGTCTCCCTATAGGAGCCAAAATTATTAACAAGAATTTGTGCAACACCGAAATTTCATGACTTCGGGGCCACCAGATAGGACTCTCGTGCATGAAAACCAAGCAGTTGTAGCAGTGTAGGTCTGGAATTCGAGAGGCCAAAGGTGTTTTGTTTAGTGAGGAAATGGATACCAGCTGGGTTATTTATGCTTATAAATATATATAACTGTATTTAGGTGAACAGATAAATTGTGTATGCCACTTAGCCCCATCTGTTCCTAATAAATTTCAGCCCACAGGCTCTAGGTTTTGAAACTTCCGATTACGCTCAGATAGGTGAACTTTCTAAGTGGAAGAGCCGGCCTTCACAAAATGTGTTTGCAGCTGAGCCTCTCATTTCGTGTAAACCACCGCAGCGTCCCCGAGTTCAGCGAGTGCCTCAGTTCTGCACCAGCTGAGGGCTGTTAACAGTTCGGATTTCTGTAAGACTGGGTTTGTGGTGGAGAGATTTCTATCGCTCTCGTCTGTTTGGACAGAAAAGATTTCCGTGACTCTAAGAACGTTTTTTGTTTTTTTTTTTAAAAAAAAAAAAATGAAAGCAGACGCTGTAAAGTCTGGCAGAGAGCGATCCCACTGTTAACAAAGAGATTCTTTGCCACTAAAATGAGGAGGAAAATGTTTGTATCTTTACAAGATCTTGTCCCACTTACGAGAGCCTAAAGAAAAGATAGGCATCTAGAATGGTAATTATTGGGTAAAATGCTGGTTTATGACTACAATTTGTTTGGGGCTTTTTATTTTTCAAAAAGAAAATTTTCTTCGGATGTTTTTGCAGCCACCCACATCCCAGCAATGTGAAGCCTCTGCAAAGCCTTAGTAATGAAAATGAAAAGGCCGTACGTTCACATTGCCTCTGCTCTCTGTAGTTGTTTATTCTCAGAACGTCACCCTACTTCTGCTCAAAACCTGAGATGAACTTTTCTCAGTAGGTCTCTCTACCATCGAGGCTATCTTCCTAGCTACAGCAATGACCGCCCACTTTTGATCATCTTAGATGATATTTACAAAAACAAAACTAAAACTCGATTTTCCTCATTGTCTTCTCTCAAAGTAGGCAATGGAAAATTAAAACATACAAAAATCAACCTGTTCGGATTAGCAGTTTTAAATATTAATTAGTAACAGTGGGAAAAATACGTTTCTTTGGAGAATTAAGAGTTTTGCATACGCTACAGTATTTATTTTTATTTCCCTGGGTGGTAAGACAAATACTGCACTGTATAAAGAAGTTAAAGCATCCTCTTTCCCCCAAAATACATGTTTATAAATGCAAGGTACAGACTAAATATTTTTTTTTCTCTTGCATGAAAACTTGGGATGGGAACAAACTCATCTGTGGGATTTGAGGCTGGAGAAAGGCGGTGTTTTGATCCTCCAGCTAAATAAAAAATATGTTTTGGGGAGCAGAGTAGCGTGTATTTACGAGCCACTTCAAAACCACAAGACAGACACAAATGCACCCAAGCGGTCTGTTTAAAGGTTACCAAAGCATGTTATGCATGATGCTACTTGAGGCAAAAAAGGGAAGATGGTGACAAAGAAATTGCTCCATTTTGTTCGGACAGGAGCAGCACGGACAAAGCGGGCTGCTCGTGCCTCGTGACTGTGGGGGCCACTCAGCTGTTCCTGACCAGCCGTTGTGGCAATCGAGTGGACTGGACATGTCCCTGACATAGAACAGGGGAAGCGGTTAGGAGACAGGCCAGGAATTACCAGCAGCAGATGCCCCTAAAGAAATGCTGGAGAAATCTTTGAAGAGGCAAATGCTGCTTTGGGAAAGACCTCGGGATCCTTGGTTCAGGCTGGAAGACAATTCGGTATGAGCTCAGGCAAGCAGGGAGGAAGAACTCCTTGAAAGCCAAAAGAAAAGTCACATCAATTTAAGATTTGTGTGTGTGTGTGATTTTCTTTTTTTTTTTTTTTAAATAAATGTGTCATTACCTATATGGACTATCTATGATATTGGGGCTATGAGGCATGTTAAATAACAGAGGTACTTTAAAAACAGGACAGCAGTTAATATTGCCACAAAGTTATCTCTTGATGTTGTTGTTGGTTTGGTTTGTTGTTTTGTTGTGTTGTTTGTTTGTGTGTTTTTTTGTTTTTGTTTTTTTTTTTGTGTGTTTTTTTTGTTTGTTTGGTTGGTTTTTTTAATATAAGGCTGGTCCTTATCCACCTGAGAAATCTTGCAGAAGTGGGAGGGGAGCACTTAGAACAGTTTTGTGAATTGGTCCATCTAGCCGCTAAGAAAGATATCAGAGGGTCCTTATTATCTTTGAATGCAAGAGAAGACTGTAAAACCCAAAGTTAACGTAAAACGGGATCTCATAAGCTGTCTGAGTGAGGAATTTGGAGCAAAATAGGTGGAAAGTCTCCATGAAAAGGCCATGGATCAGACCCTTGTTTTTTAGTGCTAACGCTGCTGCTAGGTCAGAGCCATTTGCTGTCCGTGACTCTCCGGTTGGGATGCTGAGATTGTTGTCATTCTGGTATGCTTGCACTAAGCTGTAAATTACATAAAAGGAACCGACAAAGTCAATTTAAGCATTATGGGGTTTCATACCCATGGAAAAATGTCAAAGGGAAATTTAAAGCATAAATGGGAGTAAAGGAACAGTTCTGTAAAAATCCTTTCTCTCGTGAGCAGTCCTGTTAACCTTTGAAGTGTGATGACACTTCTGCAAGCATCTGTGTTTCAGTGTGTGAGTGATCTCATGCCTCTAACATGCAGCTTTGCAAGGCTGTGGCCTAAAATGAGCAGTCCCACCAAAGTTTCCTAATAGGATCAGGAACAGTCCCTTAGGAAGGAGTTCAGAGCAGGAACATAACTTCTCTGAAGAATTCTTGATCTAAACTCCCCGTTGCAGGAGCTCTCATCAGAGAAGTTTTGATGATGTCTATTGATTACATTTCTTTTTTTCGTATCTTAGAGTAAATCGAAAGGTCATTTTTTATATCGGCATGCAAGGGGTTTTATTGATTCTCTTTTATGAGGCATTAATGAAATCTATAGAAGCCTAACAAGATTGTATAGTTAACCTTGGCAAGATTGCCTGCTCTTCTTACATGTGCACAAAAGGGAAAATACAATGTTCCATTTTGGCGGTTTAAATTATGTGAGAGCGAGTGAATTTCACAGAATCAAATACCTCTTAGCACAGAACGAGAGCATGATGTATCTATACTAACCCATTAACTCCAAAATGTGCTTAGCAGAGATTTTTGGGGAATACTTTGTTTTCCTGCCTAATGGTACCACATATTTATCACTATGAAAACAAGCAGGGAAGTCAATCACTCATTACGTGTGCCAGAAATGCCTTCCACAGTCACAATGGTGGTATGTCAAGAGTCTATCCCACTTTAAAAGAACAGGCAGGATTTATTCTGGAAATGTACCAAAATGGACCAATCTTTCTCAAAAACATGTAGCTGGGATCAATTTTGCAAAGTTAAAACAAACAGTAGTCACACTTGGCCCAGTATGTTATGCTAATGGAGGAAGAAATGTAAAGAGCTGGCGGTATCTATGGATTTGGCTTGGTAGAACACTAAACACGATACATTGGACTAAAAAATTATCCACTACCTTAAAAACTATTTATAATAAAATTTGGGAAGAATTTTCAGTGTATTATTTCATTCCACATTGTTTTCTTAAACATATTTTCTTTTTATGCTGCTTAAATTAATGAAGGCCATCTTAGCTATGAAGTACAAAGCTAATGCCCCTGGAGAAAGGATGCCTTTGCGCAGTGAAAGCTCAGATCATGCTCATCAGAAGCTTAGAAGCCTTTGAGTGAATGTGGCGCATTTTTATTTGCAGTAGGAAAAACACATTGGAGGGAGGCAAGTATAATTATCTCCATTTTTAGATGGAAATCAGAGGAGCGGGAGGCAGGACTGGGAGTGAGCAGACACAGGAATTCCCCTCTGGTGGGCTCACAGAAAGCGTGGAAGTAATTTGTGGTATGAAAATGGCTGGTGTTGCTTGTTTCCATCAAAAGGCCATGGAGAATGTAGGAAGCGGGCGCTGGGTTTTTACACCACTGTCTGGTTTGTGACCAGCCTAACTGCTGCTGGCCCACCTCACCTTTGCCGTTCATCTTTGTCGGGTGGTCAGCAAGCTGCTGGTACAGACAAAATTAGGAGTGGGGCTCCTAATCCTGATTTTTGGTTCCACCGATCTGCGGTGAGAACAGCGTCTGGGTGCAAAAGCCCAGTTGGAGGAGCCGTGTCCCGCAGAGCCGTTGGTCCTGCTTTGCCAGTGCCTCTGAGGACCAGTCCTCCCCAGTTCGGTCCATGCCATGTGGCTTTCTCCAGCCTCCTCGCCTAAGTGCATGAGTTTTGTGACTCTAATGACACCCTTCACATGGCTTTTCTATTACTCACTGCCCTCGCAGAAGCCTCCTTTTCTCCCCACCAGATGGACAGTCTTCCCAGAGCCTTTCCAAGAGCGTTTTAGCAGTGAGGGTGAGGGGATGCAGCTCTACCACCACCTCCGTGCCCCATGGGGTTTGCGCTCGGGTGAGCAGCTGTGCTGGGTTTCACGTGAAGGACCTGCATGCTTCAAATCTGCACAGCTGGAAGTCCCTCAGCGTCAAGAGAAGTGCCCTCGCTTTGTCCCTGTGTCAGGCAGCAGTTGTATGTGAACAGAGTGGAATGGGCTCGACATGGTGGCCTGGAGTTGCTGGAGTGGGTCAAGACTTTGCCAGTGCCCAGAGGGTGAGTGGCTTTGCTTCCCAGTCCGGAGCTCGGTCTCCTTCAGAGCGCTGCAAAATCAGGCTGTAAAGAGATACCTCCCAAAACACAGAAGCAATCTTTAGCTCAGCTCTTGCACTTTTGTTAGCTGTCATGAAACTGAGGGCTTGATGTTGCTGCGTTTCTCAGCTCATGAAATAGGTACAAATCAATTCTCCTTTTTGTATTTTTTAAGTTGTATTATGTATTCTGTTACTGGTTTGGATTTTGAGTAATGACCATTCAGGCTCTGGTGTTTATGAAATGATGTCTGCAGTGGAGAACAGAGATCTGCAGTACATTAGATTCTTTTTATTTCCTCCTTTGGAAGATGTATCTAGAAAATCCATTGCTTGGCTCTCCTTGGGTGGGAGCACCCTGAGAAAACAGCTGGAGTAACCTTCTGAGATGCTGTGAGAAAACTGCAGGATTACCTGTACAATGTGTCTAAAATGTATTGCAGGATGTAAGTGAATCAAAGAGGGACAGGTGGGCATGTAACCTTTTGTTTTCATGTATAACACAAGGACTAAGGGTTAGGTTATTTTCCTTTTAATGGAACATTTTGGTTAAACTTCCTTGCAGTTTGGAGAAGTCAATACATCAGTAGATTTATGTATTTGAAAGTTAAAGACATTTTGGTGGCTGTCAGTATTTAGTTTCTACTTCAGCTAAGCTACTGAATTCTTTTATTTATTGATCAAACGAGCATTTAGGGTTAAAGAATGCCAAGAAGAAGTATTTGGACCCTGGCACTCCAGTAATAATACAAGGAGAACGCACAATTGTATAGACTATCTCAAAGTAGACTTTCAGGCAGTACATTTCCAAGAAGGCAGACGCTCCCAGTTTTGTAACAGAAAACATTGAAAAAAACACTGAGAGAAACTGGATAGATGGAGCCACAAAAAGACGAACGGGTGGATGCAAAGATGAAGAGAGATAGTTGGGATTAATCAATCCTTTTCAAGGATAGTACGTGCTCCAGAAATGGCCACTTTTTCTTCCTGGGAGTGTGCTTGAGAGAGCGTGCAATGGCTTTGGTGGCCAGGCTGAGGGGTAGGAGAGAGGGTGCTGAGCTGTCTAAAAATGCTTCTGCACAATCCAGCTGGCAATAGAAATGTGTGCAAAGAAAGGTGGTTTTAGCTGTCGGTGCCTCGCAGCGCCAGGCGAAGGTAGGAGCACGTAGCAGTCGGAGGAGGCATTCGGCTGCCAGGGAGCCATGGCCACGTTTGCTGTCCTGGTGACTCAGCTGGCTTTGTCCCTGAACTGCGCACACCAGCCTCTCTGTGCTTGCAGGTGAGTGACCTGCCAAATGCCTGTGCCAAGTGCTGATGATGTGTCTATCTAAAATAAAAGCCGTTACGAGGCCTTTGCCACAGATGTTGCTGCCTCTGTCTGGCTTCTGCAGATTGCCAAGGTGACTGAGTCATGATGTGGAAAGGGGGTAACATAATTCAAAAGGAAAAAAATAACTACTGAGCTAAGGGTGCTCCTCTTAAAGCAGTTTCTGGGGCTTCTCCAGCAGGCATTGTGCTTCAACCATCCCGTGGTGGAGTTGGGCAAAATCATTAACCATTTCCAAAAGCTTTGGCCCTGCTCTCTGGATGGGCTGCACCTTACTCCTGGCTCCACTGGGTCCTCCCCCCCAGCGCTTCCCATCGGTCTGGGAATCCGTTAACGTTCAGAAACTCCTACCTGTATTTTGGCATTTATTGGTTTACGGAAGTTAAGAAGTGATGACCCGTGTGGCAAGGCTGTCTGGTTTTCTCTTTCCTTTGATACTGAGGGCTTCTCTGGAGAGGGTGGAGCTGGTGACTTCTCCAGGCTAAATGAGGCTTCTCCCTGCTGTTGAATTTGAGAATATCTTTGTTACTACTTTGTTATGCACCTTTGGGTCCAAATGGGTGTCTGAATCCCAGAAATGGCAATTTCCAGTTCTTGTTCTGTCCCTGTGCAAAACATTGTTAGGGTTAAGGTTTTGCCTTTTACTTGTCTGTTACATTCAAGGTCAGATTACTGAAGAATTTAAACTGCTGATAAAAAGAGGGGAAAAAGGAGTTGCAGGTTTTTATATTGTCCTAAGGACATTCCATTCTCTTTGGTGTAATATTGTCATTTTTAATGGGTGAAGAGTGACTTACGCACCACTTATGTCTTGCTTAAAACATTCTAGGAGGACTTCAGTGTCAATGAGATTTTGTATGCGTCCTTTGCATAGGTATGAATTAAATTCAGAAATGTCATTCATTTGCACAGGGTAGGAAAAAGACCTCAAGATTTTGTTCTGTTCTTAACAGTATTTTATTATAGTTTACCACTCAAAATCTTGCATTGATATTGGGATTATTACACATACTTCTATTGTCTTAAAAGGCTGTTTTCAAATCTGTCTGTCTGTCTAGCACATAGTAAATCTGCTTCAGTCAATTAATATATGGTGCAGTACTTTATACTGCAAATAAATCTGCTTCGCTTAATTTATACATGGTAGAGCAAATGCTCGAGCTGGGGAACTGGAATCATCTATCGAATACAACTGCCTGCTTTTGGTGACATGGCGGCACTGCGCTTTCCATGACAGTCTTTGTCTTTTTGTGGAGTATTTTGAAGTGTTAGATTAGTCGGTCAATTGCAAATTAATAACGTACCGAAACTCAAGGTTAGGGACAGCAACAGCTTTCCAGAGTGAGAACTGAGCGATGCTTTCTAGCTTTCCTCATACTGTGAAGCCATGTCTCAGTAGCAAAATGGTGGGTTTACGTTCTCTGGGATGTATTGGCACCATTGAAATGGGTATTACTAGAAGTTAAGAAAAGGTAGATGTACTCTGGAGAAGAACTGTGGCCGGAAGTTTCACAGATACATGCCATGACATAGACACGTGATGTAGCGAGCAGTAGTGTCTTCTCGTTGCTGCCCACTGGATACGATGTGCAGGAAGTACCGATTTCCCATTGAGTCTCATTCACAAGGCTTCCACTGCGGGCTAATGATACAGGAGTTACATGTGCCTTGCAGTCCTAGAAACTCCAGGTTTTTTTTTCTTTTTAAGCCTACATGAGTGCTGCATCTTGATGGACAAGGGCAAAAATATTTTAAAATGTTCCTCACAAGTGCAGCTTTATTGTTTCAAGGGAAGGTACGGAAAAGATGCAGCAGAACAGCCAGGGTGTCCATTGTGGGGAACAACGGACCATGCCTGGTACGGGTTTGCAATGTGGAATATTAAACAATGCCTTCAGACAACCTGAGTCTCCAAAACATACTCAAGAACATACAAAGAGGGTGACCAAACCCTCAAACAGGCTTCCTAGAGAGGTGATTGATGCCCTAAGCCTGTCAGTGTTTAGGAGACATTTGGACAATGCCCTTAATAATTTGCTTTAACTTTTGGTCAGCCCTGCAGTGTTCAGGCAGTTGGACTAGATGATCGTTCCAACCTATGCTGTTCTGTTCTCTATTCTATTCTACCCTTCCCTGTCAGGAGGGGAGCTCTTGGGAGAATGAGGAGAGAAGCATCCATTCCCAGTTATATACCAGCAAGTTTGGCTGCCTTAATCTCTTGCAGCCGTTCTGTTTGCATATGTACTTTAAGTAATCCAATACTTGCCCGTTTTCTTGGCATCAACCCCAACGCAACAAAAAAAAAAAAGCTACTTTAAAAAAGTTCAGGAAATTCGTCATGTATGCGTGCTGATATTCAAGACTTCATTGGCAAGTTTGGGTCAGTGAAGGGTATGATGGAAGCTGGATCCGGGAGGCAGAGCTCTCCAGTCATTTTGCGTCTCTCGGCCAAAATAGTTCTGCTGTTGGCTTGCTCTCTGAGTACAGAAATACGTGCAGGCAGCATTGCGGTGTTGTGTAAACTATTTTGTATGTAGACTTGACCAATGAAAACATGTAATTGAGAACTGGCATTTTTCCTTCCTTTTTTTAAAAGACATGCCCCTAGGATTTGCTCTCTGCTTCGTATTTAAATAATATCCATTGTAGCTGTCTGTTCTCACTATTCCCTGAGCATAAAACAAATGAAAGCAGAAATGTGTTAAGCCATGTTAAATTCGCTCTAGCATAGCCTCAGCCTTTCCTTCCAATTTCTTCTTCCTATGACTACGTGAAACAATTCTGAAAAGTTAATCTCTGCCTCGTTCCCCAGCTCTGTCCTCCCCTTGCTTCTTCCAAATATTCTGGATTTAAATTTGAATCTTTTTGAAGTTTCTAAAACCTTCAGTTGATTTGCATGCTTTTCACTGTCACATTTTGTTTGTGCACATCATTTTGAAGGGTGGTCCTGACAGAGCAGCACGTTTGCCTCTGGTGGTGGTCCTGCAAGTCAGGAGACCAGCCTATCTCCCAAATAAACCCATGCCCAACAACCTTTTTAAGAAGTTTCTGGCTGAATTCTGCAGACTATTTTCAGAAACTATCCCAACAGCTATCCAGACATTTTGTTGCCTCTCTGGACGTTGTTGATAAGGTTGGTGCTGTCATTAGTTGTAATGCTTTTTATCTCCCAGGGCAAACAGAAGTGTTAATGCGGATTAGCATGTTTGTCAGTATGTCACTAGTGTTAATTTCTATTACTCTTTCGGTCATCCTTGCCACTATTTTTCAGCACCTGGATAAGGTAGTATTGAAATTATTTGTGAATCCTTGAAGTCCGTTGAGTTGTGATGTGATTGATCATTTGTCTGAAAATTTGTATTAAAAATGTATTGCGTATCAGAGGGGTGTCAGCAGCATACTTATGATTTACTATTTTCTAGCGTTAGGAAACAGGAATGGCTCTTAATATCTTGTATGCCTTGCCAGGTGAAATGGTATATTGCCAACACAAAGAGTTTGGGAGCAAAGTGTACATAAAAATTTTCCATGAAAATAATTCTGTGAATACTGGCAAACATAGCTGAATAATATTCAGATTGGATTGTAAATAAAACTAAGAAAGAAATAAGGTGGTATATAACTTGTAAAGAAGAAGGTGATAATTCTTTTTTTGCCACTACTTTATCTTCTTGCTGCCATTTTTCAGCGCCAATCAGAATTACTGTGGTTATTTCGAAATGCGCATTTGAGTTACTGGGGTTCAGGAAACATAAATCTGAACAGCTCTGTTATCACCTTTGACTTACACTGCACGTAAAAGGCAAATTTTTCTTAGGAAACAAGTTAAAAGGAACATTGGTAGCCTGGCACAGGTGGCGTTGAGCAATTTTGTGAAGTGGGGCTGGTCCCTGAAGCAGAGGTGATGGCACGAAGGGGAGGAAGGACTCAGCAGGGGTCGAACCCTGCCTCCAGAGTGGGCAGAGGAAGGACCTCCGTTAACGTTGGCAGGGACAGGACTTTACCCCCTGTATTCGGGGAACACCAACGTGAAGCTACAAGTGAACCAGCCCAGTACAGGACTCTTTCACGATGCACTTCTACTTTTTAAAAAAAACCCACAAGCAAAACATCCATTTCAATGGCAGAGCGCAGTTTGCCTTTCAGAACAGGACAGGGAGTGCCAATTTTCAGCTCTCTTTAATTTGTACCCCTGAGGGCACAGGAGAAAACCGGAGAGACAAAAGCAACTGAAACATGTTGGTGTGCTCTGCTGCTCCAGTTGTAACGATTTCTTCCATCACATTCTGCCTCTACCATCATGCTAGGCATTTTACCTGAATGTACATTATTCTTTCATAATTGCAAATATTTGTTCTGAGAAAAATGTCTGAGCATTTAAAGTCTGTCTAAGGGAGGAAAAAAAAATTAAAACAGTAAAATCTGTGAGACTTCACATAAACCTTTTCTTTTTGAAAGTGTGTGAGGGCGTGAGTGGATGGAGGAGGAGGGTAGGTCAGAAGGAGAGAGCCGTTCCTCCCTCCTCCAAGTACCCGCAGGGGTGATAAGCGGTGGGAGGCTGTGCAGAGCTCGACGTATTGGGGTTGAGCACACGCCGTGTTTGTTGAGTGCCTGTCAGCGGACCCGGCAGAAAGGAGCTTAGGCTGTCTGTCTGCCCTTTGGAGAGCTACGCAGCCAGAGCCTCCCTCTGGTATTTTATCAGCACGTGCGTGAGGAGTGCCAGCTTATGCCCAGTAACAACGCATCTGCTATCTTGCTTGACTTCTACTTTCCCCTCTAAGTCAAGGAGAATCAGCTCGCGCAGCATAGATAGCATGCTTTGTGATTACAGCCGATGCAGTCGCTAATGTCTTCCAGATGTTTTATAGTCCCTTGCATCAGTTTCACAATGAAATTCCTTTCTTTGTTGCTCATAATTTCTCTTATTTTCAGTTAAATCTATACTCTAATGGATACCTCCTTTATAAGATGTAAATCACTCCATTTTAGCAGTCTGTAACAAACATCTACTGTCTGACAGCTCTACGTGAAGCTAGTGGGGTTTTTATAAACTGGCTTCAGTGGAAACAAGATTGAATATGTAGTAAACATTTACCTACAGAAGCCTACTGTCAGACAAGGAGTCAGAGAAATAAGTATTTCTTACATGAGACTACATAAACTGTGATATTTCTGTACATAAAGAACAGGGATTTAATTCTTGCAGTCCTGCCTGGTTGCTGAAGTTGGGGAATGAAAGGGGGTTGGGGATTCAGCTGTGAGTGTAGGGTAAAAGCTTTCGTCTTCAGCTGGAGTCAGTCATTTTCAAGCCCTTCAGTAGGCATAAAGTCTCAAAGCTTGGAAGTGGATCTGCATGATTCAGTTGAATAAATGTGTTTGACATTGAAGACAAATATTGTACTCAGTAGAGCAATTTTGAAGTCTAATACTCTCCTCTCCCAACTAATTCTAAGGCTTAATTACTGAATACCAATATTGTATAATTCACAAATAATTCCCTGGCTGCCTTTTGTTCACTTGCGCCTTTAGTACTGTATTATCAAATACTGAAAACATTATCAGATAGCATGACTGCTTTGCAGATGCTCTGCAGTGCAAAAAAATACCAGAATGCAATGACTCGCCAAGTCACAAAGTGGTGTTTCGCTGGCTCCGTAGGAGTATTATTCTACTCTTTGGTTTTCCAAGCGGGATTTACATGTAGTAATAAAACCTTCCCTTCATAATACTATTAATCTCCCCAATTTGAGAGGCAGACAGACTGAGTTTCCTTTGTCTTAATTCAAGAAAATACATGTTTTGCCTGTATAGCTTACAGATCACTTATCTGCCATCAAATTACTGTAGCCCTAGGAAATTGGAGGAGACTGAGCCTTTCTGCGTGGACAACTTCTGCCCGAGTATAAGCAACTGCAACTCTATTGACTTTATGTTGCAATCTTCCAGGAGGGCTCCATTTGGTCCACTTTAACAGATTGAGAAAATACTTTTTTTTTTTTAAACATTAGTTTCTTGAAAAGCCAAGCTGTTCATACGAGAACTTTTGAGTGTCAGTTTTCAGTTAGCTGAAGTACTGTACACAAAAGGACATAAAAGCAATACATCTAGCAGTGGAAATTGCTGGAATTGATTTTTGTACCATAAATTGATCTTATTTTTAGCAAAAATCATATTACATTATTACATCTAGAGATTTGATAGATGTGTGCAGTTTTTCCTCCCTTTAATGAAAAGGTGTCAGTCAGAGACTTTTAGCGTTCCTATGCTCAATGTAAAAATAACACTGTAGGAAGGACTGGGAATTTCACTGTGAATATATACCCCATCATTAGAGAGAGCAATTCAAATATTTTGCTTGACAAAGGAAAAAGGTGTGAAAAAGAATTGCTACAAAGCCCTTGGGAAGCAGCAGAAGGGTTCAGACTTTGGTGGGCACTTGCGGTCTCACCTGGTAATTGCCCAGCCCCAGGAGAGGAGCTTTCCACCCTTGCGATCCTTCAGTCTTGGAGAGATGCAGAAGGCTCCATAGAAGGTCTTTGCTCCTGTTAGTTCGTTCATGTATAAATGAGAATTTTGAGTTGAAGCTCAGTTTAGTCATGGCTCTCAAATTCCTTGGGCCAAGTGGTGAGTTCAGGATAGTCCTCATTGTTTTCTGAGTTTCTGGCCTAGGTCTGTTGCTGAAGTGGAGCGTCTTTAGTCCCCCTGAAATATTGCGTATGGCAGCCGCAAGAAGAGTAATACAGTGCTGCCAGCCCACCCAACAAAGATGGAGTGACGTGGAACTTCCTTTGCATAGACTTTTCTTTGCTGCTTTGCTTTTTGTGCTGAAGGAGGTGGCAGCAGCTCGAAGTGTTACCCCAAGCATCAGCCGTCAGTGAGAGCAGCAGCTTGAGTCCTTCCGCGTGTGAGTTGCCATCACATTCAGCGCTAGCAGGGCTGCAAATTCTCTGTCACCAAATGCGAAGCCACACACGGTTTGGAGATGATTCAAGGCTGTCGGGTGCTAGTCGTGGCTGTGACTGCAGCACGGTGCCTTGTGCGAGGGGTCGGGGGAGATGAGGAGGTTGGAGAGTGGTAGGACTGAAGATAAAGCTGTTCGAAGCAGTTAATGCGATAAACTATACTGTTTGTACTATGATGCTAGGTTGGCAGCCATGGCTTTGCATGAGGGTTCAGTTTCATTTCCCCTGGTACGTGTTTATAGAGGACGCAGGCTGTCACGTAAGGAGGAGGAATCTTCCAGTGCCTTCTGCCATGTGCCCAGGCAGATGGCTACGTCCTCCCACAGTTTTCCTAGGAAACTGCAGCAGACCTTACTGCAGCACGAAGAGCAGTGGAACGGGGCTTCAGAAAATCCCAGGCACGCTCCTGCGCATGCGGGGCAGAAGTGAGGCAACGTGTGCTTGGGAGAAGCACATAGGCACTGGGGGCTGTGCTGGGCTAAGCTCAAACATGGGGAGCAAGTGCTGAGTTAACCCTCTGAGGAGGATACACTTTTAATGATGCTGCTACAGGGTTGAGTGAAAATGCCTCAGTAGGATGGCTTGGAGAAGCCTTGTATTGCTCCTGACCATGTGAAATCTATC
The DNA here is from genome assembly GCF_000690535.1 of Cariama cristata. Classification (NCBI taxonomy): domain Eukaryota; kingdom Metazoa; phylum Chordata; class Aves; order Cariamiformes; family Cariamidae; genus Cariama; species Cariama cristata. The sequence goes on along the minus strand of NW_009621437.1, from coordinate 3,538 downwards.
TGTGCGTGAACAAAGGCCATTGGTTTCTAGGGCTACCTATCCATTACCTCAGCCAAATGAATGCGAGGGCTGGAGGAGAAGGATGTTAGAGCAGCAATTACGTGAGGTTGTATTAAGGAGCCACAGCTGGCCACTTAGCTTGTCATTAGCAACCATCACTAGGTTCGAGTCAGGAAACCCTAGAAATCTGCCGAGGAAGCCTGAATTAGCAAAATCGTAAGGACAGTTTTGAGATCAGATGTTCAAAGGCTTAATTAACTTTTGGAAAAACCACCTGCTGACAGATCCATACTGAGCCTTTGAGACTTCAGGGTCTGGACCACCCAGAGCGGGATGCGGTCCCGGGGCTATGGTGTGGCAGAAACCACCCGTCTGCCCCGACAGAGCCTGCTGCAGAAGCCAGGCTGCAAAATCAGTGTTAGAAATGCTTGAGAAAAATATAGGGTCTGAGCTGGAGTTTGCAGAGATAACGAGGTATAATTTTTGAACGACGAAGCGTGTGCATCAATAGCAAAGCTGGAAGCGTGTTTGGAATCCTGCTCATTTGTCTGGTCATTTGTTATTTTGTACTTGTACCCTCTAATGGCTTCATGTCCCCACTTTAACACCAAGATCTCTTTTAACTTGCTGACCTCTAGAAGCTACCCTGAAGCTGAGTTCATTAAACTTTGAAGTTTTTGGCCTCAGCAGAGGCTGAAGAACTACCTGCATATAAAGCACTGTTGAAGGAGCACAGTGGTATTTTATTAAAGCAACACATCACACAGGTTGATACTCTTGTAGCACCAGTCCCTAGACAGAAATAAATAAATAGTTAGCGATTTTTTTTTTAAAATTATTTTTTAGGGGATTTTGCCCCTTATTTGAGAGAAGCACTTAAGAATGGCCACTAAGAGTACTTTGGTAGCAGAAGACATCTTCAGCCACTTTCCTTCTGATTCAGTGTTATTGCAATGAGCAGGACTCTTACAGCTGTTATTGCCATATAATGCAATGAGTGACAAACACTACTTAGCATACTGAATGGGGGCACTGTCCCTACCTTAATCTACCTAATGCCCCCACTGCAAGATATAAATAGATTAAGAGAGAAAAATCCAATAATTTCTCCATTCTCCCACCAGAGCAATACACATTACGTGTTCCTTGCCATCTAATTGCATTACATGGCAGGGATGCAATAAACATTTAACGGCAGTCACAGTCACCTGTCACTTCCCTTTAGACTGTTAATGTTCAGTATGATTTACACGCTTAACACTGTACGTTTTTGGGGGGAGGGAGGAGGATGTGAGAAGTGCTTTTAGCTAAAAGATTTTCTTTAATAAGAGTTAAGAAAACTCTTAAGGAAGAGATTGAGTACCTAGTGCTCCTGAGGTACCTTAATTAATCCCTCGTGAAACCAGGATGGGACTTTTAAAGTCTTGAGCCTGATTTGCCTCCAATGGTGCTTTAGTTTTGCACAAGTATAATGCCACTGAAATGAGTCACCCCAGTGAGTTAAGTGCAAATAATTAGAAGTGTTTAGTAAAAATGTTTGAGTCTCACTCTAGCTTGTTACTTAGACATCTTCATAAATTACTGTATTTCAGAGGGGGGTGCGGTGGGTGCTGGGAAGCAACGTGGTCCGATAAATGTATATATTTCAGAACATAGTGAATATAATTGATCTAAACAGCAAATCTTCCATTAGCTTCAAGGAGAACAGGGCAGTTCCATCACAAAAGTCTGTTAAAAACATGGAGACCATGAAATATATTGTTCATGTTGAACACTTTAATGGAAAAGCTACAAATCCCTGTGGACATGTTAATATCAAATTATAATCTTTTTTTTCCCCGCCAAGGCAAGGTGAGGGGAAGATGCTCAGCCACACTTCTCGTAAAGCTGCTCTGCTTTGCCTTGAGTGGAGTTTTATCAGGTGACGGGTAACACGTTACACATCCAGTGGCAAAACCCAGCTGTTTCTAAACAGGGAGAACAAAAGTTCTCACATACTTTTAATTGCAGCAGCATCGAGAGCTGTGCTTTTGAATACACAGGCTATTGACTTTATTGAGCAAAGTTAAACTACACTGCTTGAAAAACTGTCATCTCCACACCAGTGTTGTTTGAATTTACTAGATAGGCGTGAAATGTCCAAAAAAAAAAAATAAAATAATCCCACTGTAGGTAAGAAGAAAGCATAAACCAGACACAGTAACAAAGTTAGTGTGAATTAGAAGAGCCATTTTTAAAGCAGATAGGATGGCACTGGCTTATTGCAGACAGACCACCAGCAAGTCGTCATCTGGTGAAAACTTTCAGCCGGTGTGAATTTGAGCTTAACAGTAGCCTGCAGGTGACAGTCTCTGTAGCCCATTAACAGTCTCTCGGGGCCTGTAATCCTGCAGCTGAGCCCATTTCTTACTCCTTCTGAGAGCTTGGTTCACGTTTGCATTTGCTTTGCTGTGCTTGCAAGCAAATTGGGGCGCAACTGTGCTCTGCTGCAGTGTTGTGGTCCCTCAGCAGTTGGGCTGTTTCCCTTCTCTGGCTTCTCCTGTTGATCCTGAGAAGGATTGCTCTAAGGTTTTGTCTCTTGATTTTGCTTTTGTACTCTGTGTTTGGAGAGAAAAATGAGAGGAGTGGGATTTAGTTTTTCTTGTCTGTTAGAAGGTCAGAGTTGGGCTTCCTGGGATCTTTCACCAAGGGATGGGATGAGAACAGAAATCCAGTGCTGAAGTCCTCTGGCCTAAAAAGAGCTCCTAGAAATTGCTCTCAGCAAGGATGAAACAGTGTGTGTGCGTGCACACGTGCAGAGATTCACTTACTGATAAACTCACTTCTGTGATTCCCCGGCGAGTTACCTGCTGTACGGTGCCCCGGGCTTTTGCTAATTTGACAAGGTCACTTCACATGGCGCTATCCGCAATGCAAACAATTGCCAAAGGTGGCAAGGCAGCTTTTCTTGTACGGACCGCTAAATCATTAACTTCTGTGTCACTGAGAAGCTCTCCTAGCTACTGTTTGTGTCCTCCTCAATCAGTATGCCCAGGCAGACTATCCATGTCCTTTATCCCCCGTAGGAATGACTAAACCTTTCCAGCAGCTCCGAATCCCGCAGCTAATGGGCACGGGAGCACAGACCTTAATTGTCCCTGACACCGACACAACCGCTTTTCTTCTCCGCATATCAATACTATACATCTCTGTCAGAGCAGAGGCAAATTGAGTTATGAAAACGCTAAGGCCGGTCTCAGAGTACATTACATCAAGTTCAGGGCGTACCGCCTTGAGTCTGCTAACGGACCTGGGGGGTTTAAGACCCTTCCGAAAGCAGTGGTTTGGCACTCCTCGTTGAGGTTGTCTCCGCCGTCCCAAGGTCCGCAAAATCCTCCCGATTTCAGGCTTCGGGTACGGATCGCTGCCGGACCAGACTTTCCCAGTGGGGAGAAGAGAAAGCAGGAGGCAGGGAGGGAGGCAGTACCCCCGGCAGCCCTCCCTTCCCACCCCGGCCGGGCGGCCGTGCTCGGCCCTTGCGTTCCCGTTAGGCTGCGGT
>NW_009621436.1:0-20965 GCF_000690535.1 Cariama cristata | reverse complement strand
TAGCAAGGTGGGTGTTCGTCTCTTCTCCCTGATAACTAGCGATAGGCCAAGAGGAAACGGTCTCAAGTTGCACCAAGGGAGGTTCGGGTTGGATATTAGGAAGAACTTCTTCACTGTAAGAGTCATCAGGCATTGGAATGGGCTCTCCAGGGAGGTGGTGGAGTCACCATCCCTGGAGGTGTTCAAAAAACGTTTAGATGTGGCACTTCAAGTCATGGTTTAGTGGGTTTAGCAGGCATGGTGGTGTTGGGTATATGGTTGGACTTGATCATCTTTGAGGTCTCTTCCAACCATAATGATTCTATGATTCCATGATATTGCCTAGAAAAAGACCATGAAGAAAAATGTTTCAGAGTCAATTATGATTTACTCTGCTGTTACTCTAAGTCTACTTTAAGAAAAGTTAACTTTCATAAATTTTCTTGGTCAAGTCTGTCCCTACTTTTAATCTACGAAAGTACCTCCTGTAACTCCAAAACGGTGAACCATTGCGATTGCTTTCCTTGGACATTACAGACACTGCCTTTCTCTGGAATCAAGGATGTGCCCTATCAGAGTCTTTGGAGACTGAGCAATCCAAAACCAGATTTGGGAAAAGGAAGATGGAAAGATCCCCTTTTCAGGAGGAATGATTCAGAAGAGAAAAAGACATTCTAAGTTGCATTCTTTATTCTTCTTAGCATTTCTTCTGTCAGTTCAGTAGGGTCTACAATCTCAGTGGAGCAGAACAAAGTAAGGCACCTTCCCAGTACTGTCAAACTGGACTAGCGTGAGGATACAACCAAAAAAACCCAAAACTAGCGGAGAAATTTGAAATGCAGGGCCTCTGCAAGAGCATTTGTAGGTCCTTTGGAATACATGTAAGAAGGGACTTCTACTGCACTGGGGCAATACAACAGTGTTGCTGTGTTTTCCTAGACGTACCAGAGTTTATACATCAATCCTCAAAAAAGTGAGCACTGGATACTAATGATGGACAGGAGAGAGCAGATTATTTTTCCCAGTTTCATTTCCATAAAAGATGAAGGAAGAGTGGATAAAGAGAGGCAAAGTGATGCCCAAGAGCAATGGTATCTCCTTGAGGAACATGTGACACTGCACGAGATCATTCATAGAGGCAGAGGCAAGGAAATAGATAACAAATTGTGACACTAGCAGGAAGTCCCCAGATTCACTTTTTATGCCTATCTCAGTTTTGATGTATGTATCTTAATGCACTGAGCTGGCAACCACCATGACCGACAGATTCACAAACTCACTGACAGCCTATGTCCAGCCTCATAATTTTATGGTATTTCCATTTAAACATCTTTTATCTTTTTAAAATTTTCTAAATTTGCTGTCATCATTTGTGGGCTTTTTTTTGTTTTGATTTTTCTTGTTGATGGGAAGTTCAGCAATTCTGAAAACCAAGCCTCAAGTCTTTTTTCTTCTTAGCATCAATGAGACTTCTTATGATAACAAAATTTTCTGTTAACATATATACTTATCCATATATATAAACATTTGCAAGATCAATGTCTAAATATGAACACAAAGGACATAGCTCAATTTTCTAGCTACTGATTTCTAGTGCCTTTTAGAAATCCTGGGATACCATGGCTGGCCTGAATTGTTGCTCTATAAGAGCCCAATTTTTCTGTGGTCGTATCTGGCAACTCTGTGCAGATATCTTGAGTGTCCAAAGATGTCTCAGATAGCACTTCATACATCTGTTCACACCTGTGTGTCACACCCAAGTTGACTTGCTCTAGATATTTCTGCTTTGAAACAGTGACAATGATTTGTATGCAAGGGAAAGTACAAACCTGAGGTTTTGGGCCAAAGGAAAAACTTGGTTTTCTCATACATTCACAGTATTCAGATCTATTTGTCTTGTAGAAATTTGAGCCCAGTTTTGACAAGAGTCTGATTTATCTGCAGTAACTAATAACTGTCTTGTTTTACCACCAATGAATTCCAATTTTAGTTCAGTGTAGTCACCCATGGAATATCCAAAACATTTTTTTTGTTTGTTTAATTAAACAAACAAACCAACCAAAAACAAAACAAAAATTTGTTTTACAGATAAATCTATCACAGAAAAATATTTTCATCTTCAGTCACATTTTTAAGCCTTCATTAAAGGTATCACCTTTCAGTCTTCTACCCAATTCTGCTGTATTATCACTACAGTTACTCACACTCTGGTAGGAGCTAGATTAGCATGGCTTCATGTCCTTTCAGATTAGCCTTAAACATCAGCAGTTGCAGTCTTTGTGCCTTGATGGTTCATACCAGTTCATGCCTAATGACTTTTACTGCCTCGGGCCTCAAAACTTCCCATGCTGATAAATAGTGTATTTCTTTTCATTTCATATTTTTGGGCACTATATTGATCACAAACGTCTTTGTAATATAATTGGTTCTCGCTCCATCTCCATGGGTGTGATTTCCATTGCAGAGACAAGTGAGATGATGTCAGGCTTCAGAGAATAGAAGAAAAAAGAGGATGCACACTCCTCTAGACAGAGGAGCAGTAGCAAAACAAACTATCCAAATAAGACTTCAACTATCCAATGAGTTTCCTGAAGCTGTACTTTCTTCAGTCTTGGCTGCATGATCTGGCTTTGGACACTGTGCATTTCTGGGTGTAAGGATGTGTCCTAGCGTCAGATCCTAAGCAGATGAGGTCCTTTGTAGGTGATACATTTAAGCACACACATCAGAAGATTCTGAATTCCAAGAAAAAGAGAAAGACATTCTCTAAAACATTTGCATTTATCTAAAGCCTCCAATACAACCATGAAAGCTGTACCCATTGCCTGACAACACAAAAAACTTTCTGTAACGAACATAGATAGAACTGTAGATAGTTGATTTGGTTACAAAACTTGGCATCCAGAGCTTGTAAACATTTATGCATGTCTTAATGAAAGTGCTGATAACTCCACGTTTCAGAATAAATTTGCATCAAATGATTGTACATCTGAAACATAATATTGTGCTCGTCCAGACTACACAATTAATCATAATAACAGCACGTAAAAGGCTAAAAGTTAGCCAGCCTAAAGATACATCATTACTCTTATTGTGACAGAGAAGAGAGTCGCCTCATTCTCCCCCTTCTTTCTGTGTGAGCAGGAACCGTGATTGCAACTGGACCTGCACTCCCTTCTTAAATGGACTCACTGGTTTTCTGAAGGAAAGGAAGTAAAGAAAGAAAGACTGGTTACCTTTACAGCTTTGCACAACCATCATTATTATTCCTTTATTCTGTTTTCATACCAAGATTACAACAACTCACGCCCTCTGTTTGACCCTAATATCACTTGATGTCTCCTTATCTTTATTGTAGTACTTCACATGAAGTATAGAAAGCTACATCTTAAAAAATGTGTAGGATGCCGTTGTTCAATGTACTGGATTTTTTCAAGTAGGGAAGGTTAATGAGTTTTTCCATCCACCTTGTTACACACTGAAAAATAGTATGTGAAAGAAGCTTAAACAACCCCTGTCTTTGGTACAGTGAGTCAGTGAGTATAAAGTTTCTTGGTATCACTCCATACAAAGGATACAGCTTTCTAGAATGAAAAGCATTACTGCTGGTTTTTGAATGGTTATTTCAGAAAATAATGTCCTGTATCTGTCAAGTAGGCATCAAAAATAGACCTGAAAGAGAATACTGTACTTATATAGGTCAGGAGTTCACCTCCCACCTCTGTAGGAAGGGACAAAGCCCCAGGTCCAAAGAAATATTTGTACACGTAAAATGAGTTTAGACAGAATCTTAACACTAAATTTGAATTTGCAGTGCTCAAAACTCTCACACATCCAGCATGTCTAATCTGTGGCACCATCATAGTGCCAGTGCTGAAATTCCCAGGCACCCTAAGATCTGTATCCTTTTGTGCCAGAAGGGCTGACATCTTGGCACCTTTTCAACACCTCAGTCCCACCATGACCTGAGGCATTCTTCACCTGTATTCCCACGTGGGTCAGGTTGATGACAGCACTCTTGGGCAACGTCTCATGGGGCAAGTACAATGCACAGCAGCAGCATCTTTCTTTCACTGCAGCACTTCACAGACTGACAGGAAGGCCATAAGGAAGATTGGCATTCAACTCCCTTCTCATCTTCAAGGTGACTCTCACTGCCAAGAAGAGATGGTCAATATAATAGCTTAATGGTGCATTTATTTGTGAGTTTGGGGAGTGGGAAATTCTTCCTTCCAAATATTTCTTCAAATATATAGCGTACATCAGATCATCACTAGATTAAATATTCGACTGTTGCAGTTCCATGAGGTTTCACATGACATAGGGTTGAGGTGAGTGACTGGCAGTTGCCCCAATTTGGAATAAGCCATAGACTGGTCCTTGTGGCATTTTCGTAGGAGATAGGGCTCAGTCAAGCTTCAGGGGCAGCCGAGTAAAGTGGACCCCAGCATCCCACTACCTGTGCAAGTGGAAGTGAGGGAGGGGACTCCTATTCTCTTCCCTTGTGTTTGAAAACAGGACTGAACCTCTCCTTCATATATACTGGGTTTGGATTTTGGGGTTGGGTTGGGTTTTTTTTGAATGAACAGGATCAGGCATATAGGTGGTCTGAATAGGGTATGTACATCTGAGGATTGATAGGACTGATACCCATCCTTGCTTCCCAGCATAGCTGCTGGTTGATTTAGCATCCCCATCCTCAGTCTTTCTGGATTCCCTGTGGAGACACATCCCTCAATTGCTTTGGCAGAGAAAGAGTGGTGAAGCAGGACAGTGCATTTCAGTGAGGGAGTGGAGCCCCGCCCCAGTTACACCTGTCAGCACACAGTGGGGAAGTAATGTTGTGGACGTACACCAGTAGTTACTGCATAGGGGACAAGGTTAGACAAAATTTTTGGGGAGACCCTCCCATCGAATCACAAGGTTCAGAAAGGACCCCTTTGCTTTTGAAACTCCTTCTCAGAGAGGAGTCTAGATGTGGTTAGATCCACTCCTAGTCCCAAACTTGGTCAACAGTTTACGTCTAAAGGATTATATACAAGCAATCGAACCAGGCAGACGGTGAACTCAAAAGGGGAATTTGTTTAACCAAAGTTGAAAACAAGGATAAAAAAGAATATAAAAGGATAGAAAAGGATAAAAAAAAGATAAAAAAGAAAAAATGTGCCCTTAGTCAAAATCACTTTACACTCCAACAAACTTTAAACTACAGATTCAGGGTACCACATAGAATTCAATTACTACACAGCTCAAGGGATCCCCAGACTTTGGAATGATAATCCAAAATGCGCAATCACTCACCTATAAGATGAACGCTCTCAACCTCGAGGAGTTTCCAGCCTAGGAGAGTTCCTGACTGCAGACCCACAGCTCCAAAGAGGACCAACTCAACATGGCCCCTCGGTGGGGCTCCATTTATACCCTAGGTCGAATCTGACCTGTGGTCATATATGGTCAGGGGTCTAGAAATGTCTCTTGACCAAGGCATCTGATTGGCTAAGTGCCCTGTTTGTCAACTGACTGAGGGGTCCATCAGTTGAGAAGTTTCTGGTGTTGCTGAAGCAGCAGGGGGGTGCACCTGCCGCAGGCAGTGCTCCAATCATGTCATTGATGTAGGTCAGAAAGTTGTTCAGCATCACATCCCCAGTGAGAGAAAGGCCACCTGTGACGTCTGAAATGTGAAGTATCAAGCCCTGTTGCTCTTACAGACCCAGGCACAGACATCCTGCATCTGTCCATTCACAAAAAACAAGCCTCTGAGAATGGGGCACCTAAGGACAAAACAGGGTGGTTGAACATGCAGTGTGAGATTTTATTTCATCCATGACTGCTTCTGTGAACAACTGTATGAAAGTGGTGGTGACATTGGTTTCAAAAGGATTACCAACGTGATTATACTGACTACAGAATTAATTAATCACTGACATTTGTCAAAAAAAAAAAGTCATTGAAATTCTGTTACTTCATTATTAGCATAATGAAGAAATTGTGTTTGTGCTCTCTGACAATCAATCAAGCATCTGGGATGCACTCCAGTGTCAAGGAACTAAACTTAAAATCAGAAGATATTTGATTTTGAAAACAGGTTATTTTTCTTGTATGATGGGTGCCACATGCTATTTTTCAACAGCCGAGTATCTATTTGTGTCTTTCAGATAATAATGGGTAAAAGTCAAAAGATCACAGGTGGCAAATCGAAATGGCTTACCTACGTTAAAGGAGTAATTTGAACTAGAGGTATGTAGGGTAAAAGTAGTAATTTCCTCCATGACTTTTTATCAGCAGATCTCAGAGTGTTTTATTACAGAGATCGGTATCATTATTCCTGTTTATCAGTGGCAGAAGTGACAAGAGAAGTGAAATTATACGCCCTTAGATAAGTAGCAAAGCCAAGATCTGAAGCCAGCTTTCCTGAGTTCACTGCTCTATTGTCCAAGTAAACTGTGTTCATTAAACTAATCTTGCCTTTCAAAAATAAGGGATGAATTTGACCCTCACTGAAGCAAAAAGTATTGACTTAACAACAGCATACAGTAACATAAGCATAGAAACTAGTATCTCATGAGCTTGCTCCTAGACCGCTGGCAAAACTAAATACCTGCAGTCAGAAGCAAGGCAGAATCAGCAGAGTAATTTATTTGCTTGCTGTCTGGCTACAGACAGAGTCACCACCTGTTCCTCCTTCTCTGGTTGAATCATGTCCTCACATGTACTTAAGGCATAACCACTCAGCAAGTCCTGCAACTCAAGGTCAGGAGTTGCTTCATCTGCTGAATGGCAAATGGCCCAGCTGAGCCTGTTGAATACCATTCCTTGAACACCCAATTGAAACTGTTTTTCAAATATCAAGGTTTCAGCAGCACCCTGTAATTTTTCACATAGCAGTAGGATATGCTTTATGTGACATTTTTCTGGTCTCTCGGACACATGGAAAATCAGTGAAAACTTGAACAGAAAACAACAGCTGAAGCTCCTCTACTAGGAGTCTGGCTAAGGGTGACTAGTTGTATTAGTTACACAGCTGTTGGCTCTTTTTTCAGTCTATAGTGACTGTGATGGCAGTAAAGATTTACAGTTTATATGACTTTTTGCTTCAACTGCTATACTGAGATGTAATTCAGGTGGTGGACAGGCTGACAAACCTCAGCTTACCAGTAAACGAGGATAAAAACAGATTAAATTTTAGACCTGCATCTATTTTGGCTTAAAATCAGATAGTTTGTGACTCAGCATGGCTAAAAAGAAGAAATTCCCACATTTCTTTTAGGGCATAAAGTAACCAGCTTCTAGTACTGGTAGAGTCTGCAGGATTCAAACTTAAGCTTCAACATATATGTATGTGTGTAGCTATGTGTTCTATGTAAGACATGTAATATGCAGAAAGAAAAAACACTGCTAATCATTAAGAGGATTTTTATTTGTTTCTTCCTGAGACATCACAATTTTGTTTGGGTTTTATTTTTTTAATATATTTTCTCCTAAGATTTTTGCAAAGCTTTCTGGAGCTTTTTGGATATGGAAAAAAACATACATGGCCTTCTGGATGACTTTGAACAAAATTCATGTCTTTACTCCTGTTTTTCCCATTTATAAATGGGGGAAATAATACTGTCCTTCTTTGCAAAGTGCATGTGCATGTGTACACCTGGTAGGGTAGAAAGTATTTGTATCACTGGGATAACTACATTACTGACTCATAGCTTTACCAGCTCTGGGTAATACAGTCATTCCTCTCTCATGTTTGCAGAAGCGTATCACGTTGCGCTAATGCTACTGCACACATGTATTCACATGCCTGCACAAAAATTTGCAAGAAGAGATTGCTACAATTGCATGGCTAAGCAGGAAAAGCTGGTACAAATCCTGTATGAGGGCCAAGCAAGCATTCAAGCAGAAACATAACCCAGGCAGCAATCTTGGGGATTTCAAGCTCTATTTCAGCAGCTGATAGTAGAGATTTTCAGGCAGTTTTGGTGGATGACAGAGCTGGCTTTCTCTGAGGAGGGGTTGCAGCCGCTGCAGCACCCTTGGCTGAGCACCGCCCCGGAGCAGGGCCTTGGCCAGCTGCACTAGCAGTGTGGGCAGCTGGTGTGGTGTGTCCCAGAGCAAGACTTGCAGTTCAGGGCAGACTGGCAAATTATGACTGTCAGTGGAATGTTTGTTACTGCAGAGTGATGTGCTGGATACTTACCAGCCCTTATTTCCTTGCGTAGCCTCTCTGCTGATTCCCACTTGTGCTCATTCTGGCTCTTGGCATGTATCTGATGCAGGTTGTCCCATCTCCTTATGATCTTTTGCCCTTCTTCTCCTATGAGCACAGGCAGGGCTTAACCCTTGACTGAGTTTCCCAAGTTGCTTTAGTATTGTTTTCACTTCTGGACTTTAAGGAGAAACACAGGTCATTGTAGCCTGGCCGTGAAGAGGATTTTCTAATATATTTTACCACTGCGTAGTTCTATCAGGAAACATAGGGCTGCACTGCAGAAGCTGATGTGAGGGAAGGATGAGGTAGAGGTCAAGTACAAATTAATTATAGTGGTAAATATTATTAAAATGTTTCATATTTGGTTAAACTTTTCCTCTGAACCAAAACTTTGCATTTCAATTTCGAGCCACAGAAAATTATTTTTGTAGTGTATTCAAAAGCAAGTAAATAAAGAAAGAAACTTTGGAGGTCAGGTCAGTGCAATAAAGGCAGGAAGAAATAGTTGTCTTGTATTTCAAACTCATCACTGAAAACGGATCATTTCCCATTCAACGGAGTCAAAGTTCTAGAGATTTTATTTTTTACATTTCTTAAAAAAATATATTCCAAAACTGAGTGAACATAGCAGTGATAAAAGTGAAGATGGAATGTTCAACATAATACAGGCCAAAGTTAATTGCTCACTTACCAGAAGCTGAGCATAGTTTCTTATGGGTACACTGTGGATACTCTGTGGTTATCATTATCACTGTAATCCTATATCCTTCTTTAACCCCATCTACCCATTCCACTGAATGGGAAAGGTCTGTGATACAGATAAACTTGAACCATGCAGACCAATGCTATTTTTGGAGATTCTGAATTCGTGTCTGCAGACTCAAAGGTTCTCTGTGTGAACCACTTTCCCCATTCCTGCAAAGGATCATTAACAATTTTATTTCATACACTGTTTTTTAAAAATATACATTTATGTACTCTTTTTATTAGTAGTAATAGTAGTATTAGTGTAATTTATATTAGGTTTCATACTACATGATACTTATTTTAGAAAATCATTGGGAAGACACTGCTGCCATCAGGAGTGGGCATGAGATATGGTTTCCTAGGCAATACTCAGCTCTTTGATGGGTCCTCAACACTGGTCTTCAGTTCCTGTGAAGTTTGGGTGCTTCTCACTAAACTCCCCTGAGCCACCCGTGAAATCCAGCCATCCCCGCACTGCCCTGGCTGCAATACCTGCCGGCTCCTCACACTGCTGCCTGCCACATCTGGCAGCTTCTTCCATCATGTTTGGTAGGTTTTCATGTCCTGTTCACTTAGTTCAGCCTCTGGCTGGGGTCTGCAGCCCCAACATCCTGTCTCTGTTGGTGCATTGTCCATATAGGGAGATCCTGCAGTGGCCTGCCTTGCCAGCTGCCACACATCCCTGTGCTCACCAGCCACCTGCGGAACTCAGGCACTGGTTAGCTCATCAAAGTTGTTCTCTGCAGGCATCCCTTCCAAACTTGGCTTTGGAAAACTGGTTCTCATACCTAAACTACCAGAGATGCAGAAGGAGGACAAGAAGGAGAGATCAGGCTTGCACTAAATCTTTCTTCACTACTTATGTTGGTTTTCTGCTTAACCCAGTATCTATTCTTCTTTACTCAGAAATGTTGTTATGTTCTGTTTTGTATCATTAGTCTTGAAATCATTCCAGGTTACCCAGCTAGTAACACTGGAACACTTCTAGTGAAATATTTCTCTGAAAATCGCATAGGGTTGCCTTGAAACATGGAAGCCTTTTCCTTCAAAATCTACACTCGCAACAAGATGTTAAAACACCCAGCTTTAAAAGAGGATGTCACAAAAAATATTTGTTTATTTTTATTTTTGTGCTTGTTATTTCCCTTTTGATATTTTTCTCTAAGATGAATCTGCGTTATTTTCCCACATATCATTAAACTGATTCCTAAAGCTTTGTTTTGCTTTATGAGCAATCACAAAGTTGCAAATTCTCAAAGCTGCTTTTCAGAAATCTCTGCTCTTTAGCTTCCTTCAGCTTTTTTTTGTTTGTTTGTTTATGGCTTGTGGGATTATTCACACCCTTATAGAGTTTTAAAAAAAATAGACCCTATGCCATGCTCTAAAACTTGAGATAGCCGTTGTTAATTTTGTATCAATGCAGCTTTTTACTTACCTCTTAAAATCTGAGCTTCTGTCTGGAAAGAACGAAGCATCCATCCTATGATGGAAAGATTTGCCAAAAATGAACAGTTACTTGATATATGATTCTCTTCTTTTCTTCTAGGTACTCTGAAGAATCATTTATAAAGTCACTGTATACCTCCAAGTTAGTCTTTACTAAATGGGTCAGACTATTTTAGGGTTTTCAAACTCTTATTCCTTCATATATCAATGATGTTTAGGCTTTGTTCATACATGTAATATGCTAAGTCTGTAATACAGAAAATTATCTCCTATTCTAGAGACAAATAGGGATCATTTTACCCATCTCAAATGTCTTACCTTAGCTATCTCTATTTTTCTACCATGTATAGCACATTCATTGCTAGACAAAGATAAACTACTTTGACTATTTTATACTGAGAAAAAAACCCAACTTTTAGTTAGGCCAAGAGTACAGGTGGCATTTTCCCTCATTTTCTTGTATCAGAGAGTTAAGTGCTCAGCTCTTTCCAAGGTAGATTATTTTCCCCCAGAAATGCTTAAAAATATGGCACCTTGAAGAATTTAATGGCTATGTGAGCTAGAGAATCAAAGCGGTGCTTATGATTAATATCATCTTATGTGCTTGTAAAATAAACACTCAAAATAAAACATATCAAAAGGTTACATGTGCCAATGCAGGAAGTATTACTATGGGTGGAAATACAGAAGTAATTGACATGTCTTTGTTATGTATATACCATCTTTTGAGAAAGCTCACACCAAAATCTCATTTCTATCTATGACAGGACAAAAAGATATCATTACTTTTGGAAGACAAATATTCTTTTCTAGTTTTTTTGATCAGCCAAAACAGAAAGATAAGAAATACAACACAGAAAGACTCTTAAGTAGTGATGTGCCTTGGCAAGGCTGCACTGACATTTTGCAACTGTCTGTAAAGTCTCCATTAGCTTGACAGAGACACACCTGTGACTTCTGACTCTTGTCGCAGACCTGTGTCCAAAGGCTTTGGGTAGTCAAACTGGTTTATCCGATTTACCAGTTCATGGAGAGGCATGAAAGTCCCAAATCTCCATGCCTCTGTCTGCCCTCTTTAATGAGAGGCAGCTTCTTACAGCAAGAATCATTTTACCTTCCCTTTCTCTGTGAAGAATCCAGTGTATTTTTGGATGTTATAAAGACTATAACACACCAGTCACTTAGAGGTATTATCTTCTCTTTAGTTTCTTACTAATCTTGTAAAGCAATCATGTCTCTGAAGATTAACATCTAAAATTTAAATTCTTCTCGGTACTTCCAGTCTGGACAGGTCCTGGTGTCGTTAGAGTCTCCTGTTGCAAGTTTTTAGATTACCACTTCTTCAGATTCTATGCAAATACTTTATTTGTCTAACTTGTCATAGGAAGGGAATCCACATTGATTTCAGGCCAGGAACAAATTGTTCTATAAATGCAACTTCACCTTTTGTTTTAACCTTCTGTCTCTTCTTTTCATCTTTCCTATCTCAGCTATGCCCTTAAAAATAAGAACTGGCCTTCATCTCACAAGCTCCCCAATGGTCTTTCAATGAAATCATAAGCCTGTTTTTCTGCCAGAAGTCTGCTGCTGAGGCACAAATTAAATACTGCATTTTGCTGCATGGGTGAAAGACAAGAATATAAACTTGAAACCAGAGAGCTCAAAGACAATACAAACACCACTGATCTTTATAAAAGCTAAAGGGAATAAACAAAATAGACACCTAGTAAAACAATAAAGAATATGGATTTAAACTTTGCAAATTACAACAAGGTTTTCTCAGTCATCCAGTGAAGAAATCTCTGTGTAAAAGATGGAATATATTAACTCTGCACTCATAGCCAAGTGTCCCTTTCAGGTTGGCAGAGTATGTGTTGAGCTGGATGGCATGAACAGGTTCTGTTTTGTAGGTCCTATTCTCCACGTAATCCTGTGTGGATAACTAACCCAGAATAAAAAACGGCTATTTTATTGCCTGGTAAAGATTTGTACAACACAATGAACACATAAAATGTGATCTTTTTTCTTTATAGTATTTTGATCCTTATATATTTATGATTTACAGTTATATATTTGTTCTTAAGAGTCTTTTGATCTTTATAGACTTTGGCAGAAGGAAAGTTGTGGTTACTGTTCAATTGCTGGGCAATCTAAACATTAGACTAAAGAAAAGCCGGTGTTTATCCTCATGAACTTCAACAATGTCAAGTGCAAGGTCCTGCACGTGGGTCGGGGAAGCCCCAGGTATCAATACAGGCTGGAGCATGATGTGATCAAGAACAGCCCTGTGGAGAAGTACTTGGGGGCACTGGTAGATGAAAAGCTGGACATGACCCAGCAATGCGCGATCGCAGCTCAGAAGGCCAACCGTATCCTGGGCTGCATCCAAAGCAGCGTGACCAGCAGGTTGAGGGAGGGGATTCTGCCCCTCTACACCCTGGTGAGAGACCCCCTGCAGTACTGCCTTCAGCTCTGGGGTCCTCAGCACAAGAAGGACATGGACCTCTTGGAGTGAGTCCAGAGGGGGGGCACAAAGATGATCAGAGCGATGGAAGACCTCTCCTATGAGGAAAGGCTGAGAGAGTTGGGGTTGTTCAGCTTGGAGAAGAAAAGGCTCTGGGAAGACCTTAGAGACCTTCCAGTACTAAAAGGGGACTTCTAAAAAAGAAGACTTTTTAGCAGGGCCTGTTATGACAGGACAAGGGGTAATGGTTTTAAACTAAAGGAAGTTAGATTTAGACTAGATATAAGAAAGAAATTTTTCACAATGAGGGTGGTGAAACACTGGCATAGAGTGCCCAGAGAGGTGGCAGATGCCCCATCCCTGGAATCATTGAAGGTCAGGCTGGACGGGGCTCTGAGTAACCTGATCTAGTTAAAGATGTCCCTGCTCACTGCAGGGAGGCTGGACTAGATGACCCTTAAAGGTCCCTTCCAACCCAAAGCATACTATGATTCTATGATATGTTGAACATCAACAGGAGCTACATCCAGCATTTAAGTTTTCAAGTCCAAAATGTGTTCATGTCAACTTTGACTTATTTCATAGACTCATTCTTTTTTTTAATGATCCGTTAATACTACATTTCCCTATTCTAATTACAGAAATCTGATTTCTATTTCTATTGAGTTGAACAGTAATTTTCCCATCAGGTTTAATGGTGCAGTACAAGAATACAGTTCCTCATCAGAATTAAGTCCCCTGATTCAACAGCTTTTATAAATTTATGTGGGTCAAGTATGGTAGGCACAACACATCAAAGTTGCTGGCATTACTTATTTTTTCCTAATGATGCTGCATTTTTTTGTGTGCTACTGCTAAAGATTGGTCTAGATTTTAATTGACAAAGGTTCTCTGTGACTATTTTGTGGCATCTTTTCATGACCTGAGTTACTTTAGAAACAAATAACATCTCTGGAAATGTTCAAGGCCAGGTTGGATGAGGCTGGTCTAGTGGAGCAACTTGGTCTAGTGGAAGGTGCCCACGGTAGGGGGGTTTGGAACTAGATGATCTTTAAGGTCCCTTCTAAACAAACCATTCTATGATTCTATGAAACAAACATAATCACTACATTTACTGATAGTTTTTCTAAAAATAATGTCCAGTGTGTGAATTTTAGTATTTAGCATATAGCTAAGTATCAAATAATTTTCTGGAGGTCAAGGAACATATGTTTTAAATGTGTTTGGTGTGAAACACATTCCTTCAAGCATTTATATCCCTTAGTATTTGAACTTGCTATACAATACTGTCAAATAAAGTCTACCACTTGCATTATATCACACTGTTGATGGCACCATTGATTTTCACAGAATCGCTGAATTGAAATTACACATATTAATTACATATATATCTCAATATTCACAGAATCAGAGAATCGTTTAGGTTGGAAAAGATCTTTAAGATCATTGAGTTCAACCGTTAATCTAGCACTGCCAAGTCCACCACTAAATCATGTCCTTAAGTGCCATAATTCTTGATAATGTTGGTGACTGTCCATGATAAGAAACTATTCTATATCTATGGGCATTCCTTCTAGTCTTCTTTTTAGTCAGAGAGAGAAAGTTATCACGTGTCTATTTTCATAGACATTATGACTATGTTCTTTATGAATATGATGCTCTAACTTAACAGAAAGCAGAAGAAGAGCGCTTAAGAAAGGCACACGTCATCCAGAAAACATGTATGTACCTAGAGATATCTAAAAGACACAATGGATCGAGCAATTTTCTTCAGGAATTCAGTGTTTAGTAGCTAAAGAGTTGCAAGCCTCATTATGCTAAAACCAAAAGCCTATTGATTAAAAAAAAAAGGCAAACACTACAAACTTTAAAAATAGTCCTTGAAAGAGAAAGCAGTTGTCTAGGGAGTATGACATTATCCATATTACAGAAATATAAACAGAACAGGTTTTGAGAAAGAAATCCCTGCTATTTCATGCTGATATCAAGGATTAGCAATTAATAATTGCCATCAAACTGCCATTGTGAGTAGTTAGGATAAAATCTCCCAGGGAACAAATTTCTCCACAGTGAGGAGGCACATATTATCTTCTGTCTTCTGGAGTGCCAGGTATTGGCAACCTTCAGAAAAAGTTAAAGGACTGGGTGGACAAGGCTGACCCAATATGATTGTTTCTGATCCAGTATGCAAATTCCAGCTTGATCTCTGATAGTGCAGTTACACAATAAATTGACTTTGGCAGCTATAGAAGGCCCTGTCCTTCCTCTTCTTCTCCTAGTCTTTGATCTCATGTCCTTGCTGCCATTCAGCATCCTAACAGTTTTGCAGTCCATTCAGTAAACATAAGATTTTTATCTGATTTTGTAGAGGACTGGACAAAATAAATTTCTGAATGTGAATCAAATTCACATTCATATTCACATAAAATCAAACTATTAGAATAATTTATGCTTGAAGGAACCTCTGGATTTCATCTGGTCCAACTTCCTACTCATAAATTATTCTGGCAGAACTCAAACTGCTACACACTATCTGGAGAGATGTTCAATTAAGTACTGCTGAGAGCTCCTGTCTCTGAACTGTTTTCCCTGTCAAGTTCATGTGGTGGGTCACCTTTTCTTGAAGACACCAAGGAGAAATAACAAGGGTCTGAAATAGATCCAACATGTTAAGCTCATTTCTTGTGTCTACAAACTCAGAACTCTGTGAGCAAATTTCCTTCAAAGTTTTTTGCCACTTGAGACTGAGTGCACTAAATAGAGGATGAAATTGATTTCATCCCCACATCCCTTGAGCACCAGCTTGCTAGCAAGGCACAAGCTGGACTTTTGTCCACATTTCCTTTTCCTTCTGAGCTAATTAGTCTGTGCTTGCCCCCTACCTATATAACACATTTCCTTTTCCTTCTGAGCTAATTAGTCTGTGCTTGCCCCCTACCTATATATCAGAAGTGCTCTCTGCAGGTTTGTTAATGTTAGTGAGGTTGCTTTGTTGGGATCTCATTAGCAACTCCTGCCCTTCGAGGTGCTAGCACTTGGAAATTATGGTCATCAAAACAACACAAAACCACTCTTTCTTCACTGTCCTGGACTCCTCATGCATCAGAGTAAAGCAAGCGCATGATGGAATCAAGTGCTATCACTGGTTTTATCTCCTTAAACTCATGCAGATACATTCCTTTGCTTCCATCTTGTTATGCCCCTTCTTGATTTATGGGGAGTTAAATAACGTAAGGCTTTGACTGAAGATGTGCTTGCTGGAGAAATTAGTATCTCAAGACCATATTCTCATGCTGTTTATATAAACAGAAATCCAAAGTGATTCTATGAATGTAAGCAAGACAGAAATATGCCTCTTTTTTTGGCCTCATTTTCTTCAGATGTTTTTCATTTTAAAACTTAATAATATATAATAAAAGAAACACTCCATTGTGTTCCTTACTCAGTGTCTTTTCCAGGTCCCACACCATTCCTCCGATTTTCATGGCAGCAGACATTTTTTCCTTTTGATCAGATTATCCAACTCCTTGTCTGTTCCATTAGGTAAGGAGGTATGGGACCAGCTGCGTGCAGCTGGGCTTTTCTCATCAATCTGCATGGAACACCCGTACTGTCAAACACAGCAACACATTGAGAGATGCATGCACAAACGTAAATGAGAACTAAAAGCATGATGCACTGAATAATAGGTTAAAACACAATTTATCATTTGCTGTTGTTAGCTCGTGCAGTGTGTCCTTCTAGAGGAACATCACAAACAAGCATGCCTTTTAGACTGATGGATGAAGAATTGTAGTGTTTTAGTGCCTTCTCGTGCTAATGTCTGGAACTGCAGATAAGTGGAACTTCTGAAGATTAATTTCGTTCCGCTCAGACATAATAAAGGAATAAATTCTTGCCACAGTTTTCAGCTCTTTGCTAATAATGTCGAATAACAACCTAAAATTTCTCGGAGAGAAAGATTTTTTTCTTCAGTAACAGAAAAGCATTTTAACTCCATCAGTGGCCACTGTAATATCTGTGGCTCCAAAAAAATGTCTTTTATATCAAAAATTTCTGTGCTAAGAAAAGGTGTTGCCTGGGAAGGTGTGATGCTACAGGAATTGCAGTTAGTCCCTCAGGCCCTACAAGTGTCTCAGATTTGTACCTAGACGAAGTCAGTCACATGCAGAAGTCTCCTTAGGATATTCAGGTCACACTGGCAAACCTCCCATTTTTCAGCTAGGGACATTAGACTGTTTCATGAAGGAGGAACGCAGGGATTGTCCCTGCCACCACCTGGACCCATACTCTGCTTGGCCCCTTCACTCTCAGTATGGTGTTGGTTTTGTTGCAAAAGGCAGTGGGCAGGAAAGAACAGTGCAAGAAGTCTGGCAAGGAAAGAGGTTCATGAATAAAACTTAGGCAAACCTCATACTCATACAATAATGTGAGGGGAGAAAGCTGGAAGTGAGTTAGAAGGATTAAGCAAAGGGGAGTTGAGCTGAATGCACAATCTCATCACATTGCTCCTAAAAGCAGAGGACAGCACCATTTCTACCCCCCACCCCCCCACACCCCACCCCCAGTAGGCTCAGGATGCAGCACTTTATCCTCTCCTTTGGGCATAGTCATCACAACTCCTGGAGCAGTTCCCTGCTCCCAGAGCAAGAGCATGAAGGGACACAAGGGCAAAGTCCCTCTAGCTCCATCTTCTTTTTACCTGTCCAGATAACTGGGAAATGCAAAGAAGTTAAGAGTTTTGCAGACTCGTGTTTTCATTGCAGTATGAGACTAATCACTCCTTTCCTCAAATCTCTACCTTCTGGGTTGCAATATTCAGTCAGGTTTCAGTTCTGACTGCATAGAAAAGTTCAAACATATGTTCAACAGCTTAAGAAACAGAAGGCAAGTAAGATTACCAAATTCATTCTTTTACTAAATATTTTTGATATTTTTAGGCTACCCGTCATGAGTGTCACTGTTTGAGAATTGTTTATAGTCTGCAGAAGTAGTTCTCTGCCTCTCTTTCTTATTATGGGATTTTCCATTTTCTCCTGAAATACGTTACAGGGAGAAACAGTGGTGTTAAAATAACATAGCTTTCTGAAGTATAAGGCTGCTACACACTGCAGGAAATATAACAGAAAATATAATGGACTGAAGTTATAGAAAAGAAAATATATACTGGGTCTCAAAACATAGATCAAATGCATGGTCTATTATTCTATGAAACTTATTCTCAAAGAAAATCCAGAGGAAATACCAGTTATTGAATCATTTTGAGTGCAGTGGCATTTTGAAAAGTAGCCTGGTAGCATAGCTATGTTGAAGATTGTTGTGACTCAATTATTTCCACATCAGAGGCCTAAATTCTCAAGTAAGATGTCCTCCATAGCTGTCAGCCCTGAACACTCAACCTGAGAGTTAAGGTACAGGCTAGATTATTTCCACTTTACACATTGTCACCAGCAATAAAGATTATCACATGTGAATTATGTCCACAGAGATACTTATGTCCCCTATGTGGCTTTGCACAGGTGCAGTTGATGGAAGCATTGGAAATATTTCTTCTGCTGAGCCATGAGATCCTACAACTCAACTTCCCTTCATCCAGCCTTCCAGGACTACAAGAAGTAAAAAGCAGGAAATAGTTTTGGAGTTTTTTTATTTCAGTTAGCCAAGAAAATATTTATCTTTTCATTAAAAATCAGTAAAGGGGATGAACTGCAGTTTTGTGTGGTAAAATGAAACTATTCTTACAAAGCCACCAAAAATGACTCTAAATTAAATATCCTGAAGTACAGCACAGGAAACAGTCATCTGTTCACAAAGAATAAACAAAAAGACTTAATAGACATTTCGAGATCTAATTACTATCAATTTCTCTACCAGTTACATTTCAGATGATATTTTTCAAGAAACTACTTTTAAAGGCTGCACATATATCATTGAGAGTATTCTGTCATTAGTCTTCCATCAGGCCTCCAGCAAGCTAATCAATTAAGGGCTCTTTGAAACAACAAAAAAAACCTAATCCATTTGGGTCACTGTGTGAAATAAAAATGTCATTACTGCGGGAGTGCCTTTGTCCAAATGTAGAAATATGCTTCAGCCTCGAGCCAGCTTTCCATAGGTCAAGACATCAACTGATATTAGTTTGAGGCAAGTTATTTTATTTTGCATTAAAATGGATAAAGGAGATGTCAGTCCTCTTAACAGAATGATTCTCTTCTTGCTCCAATTAAAGGTCTAGCTACTGGCAATGCATTTCACTACTAATATTCTTAGCATTTTCTTCAGTTTTGTTTTGCATCATTATAACAAGTGGTTTCAAAAACTGGACTTAATCAATCACAGATTTAACTAGCTTCAATGGAAGGTCATCTTTAGTTTTGATTCTCAACTGTCACGGTCCACTCGGTCGACTCATGATGGTTCGTTAAACTCCGGTCCTGAAGTGCAAAAAACAAAGGCTAAAACGCCAAAGGGGTTTTGTTTCAATCAATCAGTGTAACTTTATTATGTCGACCGTAAAGCGGCGTGCGATAGGTAAAAGAGTGAAGAGTGAAAGAAAAGGTAAAGTAAAAAGAGAGAGGGGGAGAACTATACCTACCCCCACGGGTCCAAGGCGTCCCTATGGTCCCAGGTCCGGCGGCATCCCGTCGGTCCTTCCGATCGTCGTGATCTCCGGTGGGGAAAGCTTTCAAACTTTGGTTGTTAAGGAGCATCTTTTATGCTAAGCAACACACCTTGCCCCCTCCTCCGTCCCATGGACCACTGCCAGCCTCCGCCTTCCCGAGCAAGACTTCTGCGCATGCTCAAGGAGGAGTGTCTCAGGCGTGGTTTGCCTTGGAGGTGGGTAGCCTTCGGCTAGGAGGTGCGTTTTTCATATTATAATGAGGAAAGTTCACCTAAAGGTCAAGTTTTCATGCCTGTTGCTAAGACAGCAGGTGAGATCCATCTTCTTTGACAGCTGGTATGTGGTTTTATCTCGGCCATTACTTTCAGTCCCAGGTAGTGGACCATGCAGTATGGTGTGTTCTGTACCATACAGTCCTCCCTTTTCAGGTGTTGACATCCTTGTTCCTGCGTAGTGGACCGTGTAGTCCTCCCTTTTCCTTGTCTATTGACGATGTTGAGACATTACTGTTCTTTCGGGCCAACTTCGGACCGACTCACACATCAACACATAGAATAATTCAGAAGAGAAATAACATGTCTTCTGTTGTTTAGTATTGACCAAGATCAATCTTAGAAATGTCTGCAGTAGCCTGGACTAGCGATTAACCAGACCTAGATATGAGTGCTCTGTTAAATCTCACATTCCAGCCCAGTAGAGGGTAATAAAAGTATATGATCAAAAGTCAACATATTATCTAAACCCAGAGATTTCCAATTGCATAATTTGAGTTGCTAATTACCTAGAAAGAACAAGTAACATTCTCCCTCCTATGAGAGAAACAGGCAGGCTACAGAGAGGAAGGGAATGCACTGTTCTCCCTGTGCATTTGAGTTACAACAATAAGCAATGGGTGGAAATTAGAGCAAAGTAAATCATTCTTAAGCATAAAAGAAAGTCTTCTAATTGCAAGGACAATTCAGCATCAGAGTGGATTTCCTGACTGTGGGTTCTCTGTCACTGGAGGTCTCTAAGAACAGGCTAGGCAGATGTCTGTAAGGAATGGATTAGGGATCCCACTTGGGGACAGCATGGAATAAGCAAGCTCTTGAGAGCCCTTCCAGCAGGTCGGGTGGCGTGGTCGTCTCAGAGAGGCCGTTAATAACTAAAACAAGTCGCTCCTCCCAGGGAGGCCACGAGAAGCCTACAATTGGGAATCAGGTCCCTTTGTCAGCCCTCAGAGGACTGTCAATTACTGCTGAAATGACTCCTCTCAGAGAGGGGTTGTTCCGTGGTTACTTGTCTTTCAAAGCAGTGGGGCACTTTCTGTTCCTCCGAGAATCCTGTCCGTGACGCCAATTAGAAAATGTCGCAAGCCGGTCAGAAACTGGAGCGAGGTTACATTCGTGTTCTCGGGAACAGAATTAAGACTCAAAACGGAGTCAAGCGCCCAGAGTTTTATTTGCCCAACAGTAAGGTTCGTGAATGTAGAAGACAGAAAGAGAGAGAAAAAAAAAAGTTACAA
>NW_009621435.1:0-23602 GCF_000690535.1 Cariama cristata | reverse complement strand
AGCAGGGAACGGGGGTGCAGGGTCTACAGCCAGCGCTTTTCCTTAGTTTTCGTTTAAATTATTTAAAAATCTTAAAATGCTACCTTTCTTACGATACCGGTGAAATTCCCAATTAGCCACGCTGAGCATCTTAATGCAATAACGCGAGTAGCTATGTAGGTGCACCCTCGTTGCAGGTTGTGGCAAGTTCCCTCCAACAGCCAAGGGCTGTCGTCCAAAATCCGATGGAGTAAATGAGAAATTTCCAGCTGGCTTCAGGGAGTAGCGAGTTAACAGCTACATCAAAGAAGCAGTATTTATTTGTTCTCCACTTGAAGTAATTAGTTCCCCACCTTTTCTGAGAGCAGGGTCGTAACCAGCTTTTTTTACTCTCTCTCTCTCTTTAGAGAAGAACAAACAAAAACATGCTTCTCAGGATTTGACACTTCAGTTCTTCTGCAATAACTGATTCTGCTGTACCAGCATTCACCTGTTAAAAAAAAAAAAATAGTGAAAAAGACATATCTTACTTCCTCATAAGAATCTTTTTAAATCACAAAACAGCTTTGAAGAATATTGGGAACATTCAGCACATCTGCTGAATCAGGCTGCCTGCTCCCAATCAAGCAGTGTTCTGCAAATGCAAGAGTACAAGCCTCTCCTAATTCAGAAACCGTTAAAGAAAAGGATGAATTTTGTCAGGAGTCAAAAGATCATGAGTTCTGCTCCCACAGCCATTGGCTATTGTTTGACTTCAAAGTCCTCCTTACTGACCTAAAACTCATGCCTCTACCTAGAAGGAGGTCAGGTGTAAGTGTGTTATAAAGAGTTTGCAGTGCACCCTGTAACATGGCAATAGCTTGTAGAATTCTTTAATGGTTTTGCTGAAACATGCTCAGTTTCACTGCTCATCCCAGCCTCAGTGAAGGCAGAGTGTTTATTTTCTGTAGTAGCCACTAAAAAATGTCCCTTTTTTTATTAGGATTTTTAGTGTATTGGTAGTCTTTTAAAATTCATATCAGCTGAGAGTTTTCGCATATCGTCTCCAGCAAAGTACAGGCTGCTTTGCCTGATGCCACTTAAATAACATGGTGCTAAGCTAATCAGCCTAATGAGGATCATACAATCATAAGGGTAATTGCCAGCGATGCAGGTTCTCTATAGTGGCTCTAATGATTCCCACCAGATGAGGATGTTTGTAAAATTTCACAAATCTCACCAGAACCCAGACTGCGCCAACAGATAAAAGTCTCCCACTTTGCAAAAATGATGCTTCCCTCCCATGATCCAAAAATGAGAACATATGTTTCTATAGCCCTTCACAGCCTGACTTCTCAAAGCAGCAGTACTTCCAGACCTGCTGGGACCTGACTGCACCAGGACCTGCAACTATCACTGCTCTATGTAGACCACTAAGAGGACTGACGACAAGAAACAAAATTACCATCAATACAAATAGAGAAGAGAACTTATTAAAGGGCGTTTGAAAGATAGCATAATGGTCTATGGTTGCATACTGTGCAATTAGCAAGATCCTAAGATCTCACTCTTAAAACCTCAGAGTTTTGGGGTTCGGCTGTGGTAGTGTTTGGGGTTTTTTTCTCCCACAGAATCCCAGAGTGGTTGAGGTTGGAAGGGACTGGTCCCACCCTCCTGCTGCAGCAGGTTGCCCAGCACTATTTCCAGATGGCTTTTGAGTATCTCCAAAGATGCTGGGTCTTTCTGGTTATCTGTTGTTATTTTTGCTTCCTATTTCCCTAGACCTTCTTTTCCCTCTCTTAATTCCCACTTAGACATACAATCTAGACTTTCCAGTTGGCTTGGGAGACACACTAGCAGTCCTCCTGTGGCTGGGAAAGCTTCCAAGGGCAAATGCAGAATTAGCTTTCTAAACAGGCACACCTCATAATCCCACAGCTCCCATAACACTTAACTGATGGCTTATCCTTTGATATGGATTAGGCACTTCAGGGAGACATGAACACAGTCCCTCACCGAGAGCTTCCTTTTACTGTTTCCTAGCTGAAGGTCTCCAGCAGCTCTCTAACAGAAAGCTCTCCGAGTGCTGAAGGATGGGAGCGCAGGTATGTCCTGCAGAGAGCGTAGGCTCAGTGACACGATAGGGTAGCAAAAAGAACTTCACTGTTAGCATTTTTTCCTCTTTTTCCAAGAAAGCACAAAAACTTTTGCTAGATTTGAGACAAGCCACACTTGAGATAGCTATCAATAAATACCTGAGATTTGCAAATAAGGACAGAGAGCTGGGTATGTCCCTTCTGTCCTCCCAGTTGTTAGGCAAAAAAAAATTTTTTAATTAGTTTTTAAAATTGCTATCAATACAGGTCTTTTAAAATGAAGTTTCATTTTAATACTGAAGCATGACAGATTTTTTAAAAAATCTCTTGGATTAAAATTTCTGATTGGGACATGAATAAATTTTAATACTCTCCACAATCTTTTTGTATAAGCAACAAAATTACTTACAAGCCAAGTAATAAAATATAGTCTCTGTATTGTGCTTTGCTGTGATCCTTGTTTCATTTCGTAGATCCTTTTCTTTGAAGAACAGTATACAGCATACACATCTACGTAACACTCAGGACTGAACTGCAAAACCAGAAATGACTGCAAGAATTTGCACACAGGCATCAGAAAATGAAAGTTGTCCTGATTTCAAATTATATGCACCACAGAAAGTAAAAACCATAAGATTCCAAAAAAACAGGGAGAGGAACAAAAGAACAGAGCTAATTTTAAGATGCTTCTGACCAGACTCTATTCTTTGTCCGCACCTGTGATATCAGAGCTCTGTGCTTATTACCATCGTAAGTTGGTGGTTTTCTCATGCTTTGCTCTTCTCGCCAGAAGAAGAGTGTGCATGTTTTGGGAGGTTGTTTCTGGTTTGACTGACTTGGTTCAGGAACCTCGCCTACAGTAGGGGCCCATTAAGTAATTCCATAGTATTCTACACAATTTCAGTCCTGTCATCCATTTTTTAGGAATAAGATTGCTGCAGTTCCAATGCTGAGCACCGAATTTTCAAAGTTATGGGCACTTGCAGTGCCCATTCATCATTGCTGGAGTTAAAATACCCAGGTTTTACAGGCAAAGATGTTCTTCAGGAGCCAGAGCTGCCACTGCCTAGCAGAAAAGGAAACTGATGACTTGGCTGGCTGTAAAGGTACCCTGTGGGTCACAAATACCTGGTGCCAAGTCAACAGTTTTCTCCCTGCTGGCTAAAATTTGATCCATATGCTCTGTAGGAAGTTTATTTTCTGCAATGGCATCTGGAGTGCAAAAGAGACATTAAGATCTAAGAGAAATCTATAGTGGCAATATATGAATTTATTACAGACCTTTACGTGGCTTTCTAGCTCTCATTAAGTGCTTTATGTTTTAGCTGTCAAAAATCATCAGAAATTCTGTAATGAACCTTTCAAAAAACAATTAGGGGAAAAAAAAAAGAACAACTAGCAGGCACATTAACAGACGTGGTATTCATCAAAAACTGGTGATATTTTCTTTATAAAGCTTTCAATGTTGTCAATGTTTCCTCTAATGTAATAACTTTATAACGAAGAATTCTTCTTCCATTACTGTGGTCTGTTTCTATTGAGTTTGATATTCTATGTCAAGTCATTACCTCCTTCATGAAGAAGTAAGAGAGCCATTCGTCAACAGCTGACTAAATGTAGTCCTTAAAGTATTCTTGTCCTTTAAAAAACAATGCAACTGAAGTTACCTTCAGGAAAATAAAATCCTTGAGTCGCTGCATTTTATACATGAGGCATTATTTTTTTATTGCTAAAGCATAGCCTTGGAACTTTACAAACCCCTGTTGTAAAATTTTCTAAAACAGCACACACACACACATACACTGGCTGAACATTGCAGTGCTTCAAGCTGTTTAAAATAATGGAGGTCTAGCAGTTCCTGACCTAGAAAGCTGCCATCTAGCTTTTTATTTAGTATTCCCCTAAAAACGGATCTGCTCAGATAGCATGTTGTCAAAAGAAATTGAAGCATCTTAGTACACACTGTACTGAAATATCCAATTTACCTTTTATCCCATACCAAGTTAGCAGACAGAACTAGGAATAACACCACTGGCGGGCTCATGCTAATGATTTGGTATACTTAATTTTGTTTGGTGGGTTTTTTAAAACCTACTCATGAAAGGATAATATCCCCACA
This sequence comes from Cariama cristata, assembly GCF_000690535.1. Lineage (NCBI taxonomy): Eukaryota > Metazoa > Chordata > Aves > Cariamiformes > Cariamidae > Cariama > Cariama cristata. The sequence goes on along the minus strand of NW_009621435.1, from coordinate 19,429 downwards.
AGCATCAGCTTGAGTTTAGACAACCTTGAATATCCTTTCTGTGGTTTTCTATTTGCACCAAAAGAGACATATAACTTCAAATTCTGGGCTAGACTCAGGCTTGTAAAGAGCAAGGATTCCTTCGTATCATCATTCTCCTAGAGAATTCAGCCTAAGTTTTGGATATTTTGTCCTTTATACATTGTGATCTTGGCCACAAACACTCAGCCTCTGTGGTAAAACATTTCCTGTTCCCTGCAAGGCAGGAGCCCTTGGGAACTTAAAAGCTTGCATTATCCTCAGGCTCTCAATAAGGACAAGAACAAATCACTAGAAAATACGAGATTCATAAACCCACACTGTGCTTAAGGAGGATGAGTGACTACCTCTTTGACTCCTCTTATTCTCGGATGTATTGTGTAATTTGTTTCCGTTCATCATATTCACTTTCCTGCTTCCAGTGGTTTGTTCAGGAATGCTCTTCACTCTCCTATTCAGAGAAAAATCCATCTAAACTTGAAAAATTTTGTTAATATCATATTACCAATCCATCCATTAACAGAAATTGCTACTCTTTCAAGACTTTATTGCCGCTTATATCGTCTTTAGCACTTTTATAGCTGTTTTCTTTCTGTTTGGCTACACATAAACATAATACGTAAGTAAATGGAAAAGTAGCCGTACTTATGAGAACAGTGATAATAGAGCAGGCCCTGACTATATATTTTAAATAAGTTTCAAGGACAAATCCGCTGAGATTTCACAGTTTAAGTTCAGTACAGAAGACTACAGACAGGCATTATTAGGAAGGCAGCTAAGATGACAACAGAGCCTAAGTTCTTAGTACCCTCCTAAAGATGGATAGGCCAGATTCATATCCAGCTACACGAACACCCAGGGACTCAAATAATTAAATAAAAGACTTTTACAACACCAACTGACAGTTACCTTCTCTTTCCTTTCTGAGGGTTACAAATACTAATTTAATTATTTGGTAGTGGCACAGAGCATCAAAAACACAAGCCTTCAACATCTGTTCCTTTCCCTTCCCTCTCTAGCACCGCCAGACCAGAGAGTGGTTGTCCGTGCACCGGTGGCATGCTGGTAGCGCGAATGGCAGTGGGGACTGAACCAAGCCCTTTTGGTATGTACTGCTGGCCCAAGAGTCTGGGCTAGTTCTTCTAGCCCGTGACTAGTAACTCTAATATTGTGCAAGCCAGCCACTAGAGGGGAATGAAGAGTCGCACTCTACTAACTTGGGTTACTGCCTCGTAAACTGTTTTGCAGGAAGGTTTCGGACGTAGCCGTGAACAGGTGCTGTACCTGACTCCGCTGGCAACTCCGGTTCATCCTGTAGGCCGATTACATTTGCACGTATGTATTGCATCCAGACAGCAAGGTTTACTTAAAGGTCTATAAACCTGGAATATGTTTGTATATTCACTGCATAATTGTTATAAATATACTGCTAACTTTACCCTAATTACTTGCGGTGGTAAAGTCATGTAGGCTCTGAACCACCAAGCATTTCAGCATGGTTTTTTAGCTAAAAACATACATGTAAGTTAGGTTATCAGGTGCTTAAAGGTAAATGTATTTAAAGCGTATTGCTAGATGATGACGTTTTCAAGGGGGGATGTGGGGAGCAGCAAAGGAGATCAGTCACAGCTAACTCTAGCCTAGGAGGGCTGTTAAGCCTTAGCTGCCCGTAAGACACTGCTCCGGGAAGCTACTGAAAGCAGGTAGTGTTACTGAAGCTACTAAAGAGCAAACCAGTGCAGAAGCCAACCTAGATAAAGTTTAGGACAACTGGTTTTCAGATGCTCGAGTTAGCTTTTGTATATACAACTTAACTGTATATACAACTGCTCTTAACAACACAAGTTAACAGTAGTCGAGGATTCTCCTTACTCATCAGGAATCCCCAAAATGCACGGAAGGCTGTCTTCCAGTTTGCTTTTGATTGCCAGAACATACCTAAGAATGGACAGGATTATGGTCAATGAGCATATACCAGTAATACCAACTTCCAACATTTAAAAAAGAAAAATAAATAAATATGAGTCAAGCCAAAATCATCAAGAGAGACCTTTAAATAGATTTTAAACCTTTAAACTTCACAGTTTCAAGGCCTCTGGGCCCCCCTCCTGCCCTGCCCCCTCCCCTGACACAAAGCTGTGATCTCTAGTAACTCCTTTTTTTTATAGTGAAAGCAAAGATTTTGCTGTAGCCATTTGATTGCAGGAACTAGAGGCAGAAAAAACCCAACAGTAAACATAAAAGGAGTAATGGTAAAAAATATGAGTTGGCAATGCTGCTGTATCTTCTTTTCCAGACATAATGGAACTGGATTTGAAGACAATACCCAGGGACAAGAGCTTCAAAATTGAAAATTTACTAACCTAAAGATAGCTGTCTTCACACAAAAATCCAGGCGAAGAGGTACATTTTGCTTTTTAGTAAGAGGGAAGCTAGCAATGATCCCATTTAATTTCCTGTAATAGGAAGCTTAGCAACTATTTGGTAATAATATCTCCTTAGGTGATTACTGCTTATACTTGGAGCGGTGTGAAATTAGAGGAAGTCCTTGAAATATTAATGCCAATGCCCATTACAGTCCTTGAACAGGAGGACAAGGACCTTGGACTGAATGTGCCATTGAATGCTTGCCCTTGGCAGCGTTGCAGCCATCACACACATCTGATTCTTTCTAAAGGGGAAAAATTCTTGGCTTGGGATCCAGCCCCTTGGGTTTATTTCTCGTGGAAAATGCTGGACACAAGGTTACTTCATCATGGCTGATTTGCTTAATTGGAAAGAGAGGTTGATATTTCTGCTATAAAAGTAACTGGTGTTTAACATTTCTGCATCTATCTGCTTTCATAAAGTTTCACCTGATTTTCCTAAAGCGGCATGTGCACGGGTCTTCGTAAGCTGCTGCCTTGATAATGAGTTGCATTTCCCACCTGACACACCAAATCTTAGCCATACAGCTGTCTCCCACTAGCAATTATGAACTTGAAGCATTTAAAGGAATATGCATTACAATAAGAATGTACATCAGACAATTAACAAAAAGGTAATTAAATTTGTCTCCTGTCCCAAAATAGAGGGAAAAGCTTGGCTTGTTATTAGCAGCATGACATCCCTAATAACATTTTAAAATGTATTTTTAATCTAGGATTAATTTTTGAGCACTTGATAAAGCAATTTACATTTCATAAGCTTCATTGTCCTAAACAATTTTGAAATAAAGGATTATCTTCTGTAGCAAAATTGAAAGGCTCATTTGGAGACTAGGTTACCTATGCGCCTGAGCTTTTTTATGAAAAGATGTAGATGGTTATTTTGCTGGAAAATTTTTTCATGCAAATAGAGGAATGTATTTTCTATTTTATAGAAATATTTTAGGTTCAGTCATGTTCTTACCAGGAAATTTAAATTCCAAACTCTATGTATAAAAAATAATATGCAGGTTGGTACCGACTTCCCTTCAAAAGAATAAAGCATGCAAATATAGGCCACATATTATAGAGATACTAGCTTAGTGCTTATAAACAACACTGCAATTAACTATTAATTGTATTTTTAAGAGTCAAAATTTTAATGTTTTGGTAACCATTGGCTGCCCTGCTTTAAATCTTCTTACTAGTGTGTTTACACGAATTGGACTGCAGTTCTGTTCTGGTTGGATTTGCGGACTGAGTCCTGAATGTTTTGTTCTGTAGGAAATATTCATGCTGAAAATTTCTCCCATGTAGAATTATAGTGTATTTTTCATAATGCACTATAGAAATCCAGCATAGTGGCTTTCTTTACAGCAAGAACTATTTTCTAATTATTAGGCAAGCATTAATATATGACTTAAAAGACTATAATTTATGGACTTTGGTACGTTATCAAAGATAAGCATAAGAAATTTTTTACATTTGTCTGGCTTTTAAGGCTTTTTGGCAAATGCTGTAGGGGAGGGATTTTAAAAAAAGAAATGGGGATACTCACAATTGTGAGCTTACGTAAGAAATTTTTGATGGCATGGAAGCTGAAAAAGCATGGAGAGAAGCATAAGGACTAAGTGATTAGAAAACCATTAAGGGAGGAAGCTGTGTGAGTATCTACATAACTAACATAAATAGTGGGAGTGAGCAATGTACTAGAATCATGCAGTGTACAACATTAATTTTCTGGAGAATGTGGATAGGATTGTAGGCCAGGTATGATGGTTCATTAGAAAAGGGTATCTATCAAGCTCACTATACTATGTTATGATGGCAGTTTTGTCAAAATGACAAAGCAAACAACACATTTGTCTACTTGTACCTAAGAAGAGAGGAAAAAGTTCCAAGAGGTTTGGAATCACACCTGCAAGATGGAGCCTATGCCTCTAAATTTAGTGGGATCAGTATCAGGTCCATAGTAAGGATAAAGGGTAAAAAGAACAGAAAGCCTGAAGCTTTGAAAGGAATTTTGGCAAGTTGTATTTCAGAAAACAGAAATACATTGATCTGCCAGATTTGTTGGTGCAGCCTTTTTCTTAAGTAGCAACATGCTGCACTTGAGAAAAAAAAAGGCATGAATGAACAGTCTGTTCAGAACAGAGAAAATGTAAGAAAGATAACAGCATTGTCGGTATCGCCAACAGACTGTGAGCATGTACACAGGTTGCTGTTACTGAGCTTTAGATAAAGAACATTGGCATTTGGAACATTTCGAAAGGTTTGGAGAATCAGTTCACATAGCTATCGGAGATTAAGTTGGTAGTGAACATTCTCCTAAACAATTAATCCATGAGCCCATTCAGGAATGCAGTGCCCCTCTTACTCAAATGTTTTTCCCATTTCTTTCCTCCCTATTAACTTCCTATTTATCATTTATGATTGCTATCAAGAGGTATTCAGAATAGATGAGTACATTATCTATCAAAGTAGATAAGCACATTATCTACTTCTTTATTAGTAAGGATGCCCTGCAAATCAGTATGAATGCGGGGAAAAAAGAAACAAAGATGACTGGATTTTGGTCTCTGGTACCTAAGCACGTCACACAGAACAATCCAGATGTTCCCTGACAATGCATTTTCCTACCATAAAATCAGCACCTCTCTCTTATCCTACTTGCACTGAGTTTTCTCTGTCTAGTTTGTAAAGGCCTCTTACACACCCTACCTTCCCTTCTACCCCTTTCTTTGGCATAGATGAAGCATTCCCACCACTGAAAAACTTTATCCCAGGATCTACCCTAACTACTCTCATCTCAGACGCTCACATGGGTTCCAAGGATAGGAATCTCAGGTGTTGTTACTTCAGGCTTTGTTTTGTGCTTCTCATCTGCCTGTGCTGAAACATTTGTAGTAAAGATACTGCTGTTGAAGGCTGCAAATCTGATGTTTCAGTTCAATTATAAAGAAGGTAACCAACTTCAGTACCAACTTTGTTTCAATTGCATTAAGAAATAGTACCTTAGGATTTAGTTTTCTGTCTCTTTACCAATGGTAGTCTTGCTTCAAGAAATTGCCATTTTAGCCTTTATAGTCAAGGTCCTTTGGATGGAAAAATAATTGTAATTATCCTACAGCAGCTCTATAGAGAACATTACTTTATTGCAGATGGCCTCCTCCATCACAAAGCTCCATTCACCTTTGCACTGAGATTGAATTTGCACTGATTTTCAAAACACTTCAATCCCCTTTTCCCCCAGCATTCTCGACAAGAATTTTTCAGTCTCAGTCACTGCCCTTATGCCTTGTTTGTGTCCTCTCTTACCTGATCCTTAGTCTGCAATGATGAAGAGTTTACATTCTGCCTCATTTATTGGAATATTAATATTTGGAATATTTCTCCAAGTCATTTATTTGCTAGCATCACAGCAAAATTTTTGCTTCTTTTTAGTTTACTAATGGGAGCCCAGTTGTTTCATCATGCATGACAGTAATGATACTATGTACAAATATATTTGCTTTATAGAGTTATGGTTGGCTGGTCCACATTGATGAGCTGTTTTCTACTGCGTTGCCTTTTAACAGAAATTCAAGTAGGTTATACACCGGTATGAGTTAAAAAGTTACAAGTCTTTTTATGACAGAATTAACTCTCATGTAAACAAAATTGTCTTCTTAGCTTAAAAGTAGGTTAGCAATAAGAAATATTAACCTTTTAGTTAGTGTTTCTTGCCGTCTGAATAAACCGATGTTTCAGATATGAATCCCCATTCCACTATAACCCGGACCTTAAACCAGTACATTCCAGTCAAAAGCTGGATAGTATATGGACATCCTCTTCAAATCCTCATTCAATACATTAAAAAAATACACAATGTTTCAAAATTACCTGGTTCTGATTTCTGATTGAGGTTGAAATCACTCCTACCTCCTGTGAGGATATTATCTAAGGAGAGCAGGAGAGAAACTGCCACCTGAGAATTATTTTTAAAACATTTTAAATGTATCTTAAAGTATTTTTAAAGTAGCAGAAAGCATTGCATGGACAAGGGAAGGAAATGGAAACGCTACAAGAAGACATTTTCCTTACAAGTACAGAACAGAGTGCAATTTAGTTTCAGTTCACATTCAAGAAGCTTGGTAAACAATGTATCAGAAATGCAAATGTATACAATATGTATAAAGAAAAATATAATGCAATTGGTCTGGGCAGTAGCTAAATCAGGAAATTGACTGTGATTGTAGTTTATTTTATGAGAATATAATATAATTACAAGACTGTTGAAAGAGAAGCTTATATACATCAAAATTACCGGATTATGACATTATGTTCTTTATATGAAATTCTGCTCTCAAACTCTGAGGCAAAGGATAAAGCGGCAGAGAGTGTGGAAATGGAGTGAAGAGCCCCACGGAGCACGAGAAAAAAACGTACCAGCAAAGCCAGCAAAGTTCAGAGGGAGTGCAAGGAAGCAATCAGGGTTATCATTTCAAAATGAAGCGACACAAGAACATGGGATGAAGGAAGTGCTCGGGCCCCAAAACACACCCTTTCTTTTTACGGGCTTCAGATCAGCCCGCTCCTATGCCCACAAAGAAAGAAAGTAGCATATGAGGACACAGGTAGCCTTCAGTGTCCAGCCTGGACTGGAGGATGAAGTTACCAATGGGCAAGACAATCTCCCAACTGATTTGGAGATGCAAAAATAAGGCTGTTTTCTTAGTGCTCAACATCTGCAGAGAATAAGATTTGCCACTATGTATTAACAGAAAACTAATACCGATCCCTGAGAGCAAAAAGAGCGATGCTTGTAGATGTGCTTGGACATTGAAGTGGCCTGTAAAAGGTTTAGTTCATAAGTCCTACAGAATTTCCATTAGATTTGTAGAGTAAGTGAAATAAAAATTCTAGCATGACTAAGAAAATTTATGTGGAATACGATGGTCGTGATGAGCTGTGGGATAAGATCAGATGTGTTTTCTCATATGGCCTACTGAACAATAAGATCAGAGACCGTTTTGGATACAGTCCAAAGAGCATGGCAAGCACAGCAAAAAAAGATGCGAACTGAAGGAACATTAGGAAATTAGTGATTACAATAAAATGAGATACAAGATGTGTGCAAAATGCATGCTGCAAGAAGAGGTAGGGTAATTTTAAGAAGTGGACTGGAACTGAGGTTTGGGAAGGCATAAATTGCAGTGGTTGATCTATCCTAATGACAAAAGTAATGTCACTTTGGGTAAAATAAGAATGAGAAATTGGGACATATAGATACAAAATTCTCTAGTGGCAGACTAGGGATCAACTAGGTTTCATATACCTTCTGTTCAGTTATGTTTTCCTAAAGCAACTGGACTGTGATTATAATTTGCAGTCTGATATTAATATACCACCCAAAAGATTCTTAAAATGCTACCCAACACTTTGGCAAGGTGACAGCCACAGCAGAATCACATTTAAAGCATTTGCAAAACCTTTCAAAAGTACAATCCAGGTGAAAAAAACCCACATTTTTCACTTGTTACAAAGACATTTCTGTGGTAGTACATTTTCTATCAGCGTTTTTCATAAGTTTACCTGAACTTTACTCCTGGTTAACATAGGGGAGCTTTTCCGTTCTGCGAATTTTCAAACTTCTTAGGTCAGGATTCTAGAAAGAACAATTTTCCTGTTCTGTGTTAGGCTAGGCCACAAGACTGCCAGGCATCGAGTCTTAAGTTATCAGGTGAAAGAAGAGCTTTTCCATATATACGTGTTACTTTCTACTAGCAGTTGAGAAAAGCATTCTCTTTTCCAGTTCAGAATTTCGAGCAAGGGGCAAATAGAAATCTTCCAATAAACTATAATGCACTAGGGGTAGTAAAGATCTTTTGTATACACATTTCTCCTTATACAAAAAAAAATGTAGAATGGTCCAGCTTAATACATTACAAAGAGGTATGTGATCCTTCCACACACCCCAAAGTTTTAGCCCTTCTTATAAGTTAATATAGAGTGTACATGGATACAACTGTGTAGACTTGGCAAAGACACAGCTGTTCAGTTGGCTTGGATTAGCCTTGTCTTACCCAGTCCTGCAGTGGAGACATACATTAATACTTGCAATAGAAATATGCAAAAAACCCTTAGTGTTTCATTTAAAGAAAGCCCAAAAATCCAAGAGTTTTCAGTCAGCACCTTGAACGATAACTCATTTTGTCAATGCGTGAGGACATTTATATGCTCATTCCACAGAGTGTGGCAGAAACTAGCCAGTACGTAGGAAACTGGCTTTCACAGGTGTAATTATCACTGGGGGAAAAAAAAAAAATACTCTCTGCCCTACATCTCCCTCTTGTCTTTCCTCCAGCTGGCAATCAGCATGAACTTTCAGCCTCACACTGAACAGCTATACCAACAATTTGTCATAGTTTTCTACTCCAAATGAGTACTTTATTTTGCAACCTTTAGCTATTTAGATGCTATTATGCATATGTTAATATTTAATTATTTAATGTAATTAGCAAATCCTTATGGCTCTCCTTTGTATAATATGGTCATTGTATTCATCTTTTCTTTTTTTTTTTTTTTTTAATGATGGCAGAAATGAACAGTAGTTCTCATTGTTCTGCAATCTCATCAGCTCATACAAACTAATTTAGGTCAGGCTGCACCAGGTTTGGATGCTCTTCCAAAATACATAAAGGGACTTCAGTAGACTGAAATAGCGATTTGCAATTTGAGAATTAATCTGGTGTGATTTTGCCAAATGACTAGAAGGCACTACATTGCTGCAGAAATTATTTGTGAGGTAAAGAGCGGAGTCCAGCTCCTGAGCAAATTCGACTTCCTTCTTCAGAAGGGTTTTATCTGAGTAATATTATTATCATTAGCATATGTCATAAAAGTTCCCACTCACGCGTATATCAAGAATACTTGTCGACAAACATGCTATGAGATGAATAAAGGTAGCAGAATTAGTTCCAAAGATGTATTGGGATCTCCCTTTTAATCACATAAATGAATAGCGGCCATGGGGTACACAGAACTCTCCGAAGGGCTTCAACTTGCCCTGCATCGCAGACTCAAGTACCGAACAAGAGCCCCTCAAATCTGCTCTCTGCATGTGAAAATCAGTTCCAGGAATTAAAAACCAAGGGAGGAGGAGGAAGTAGGAGACCCACCTTTTCACCAAATCCTCAGTTCCCCTATCTATTTCTATAATGACCCAAATCTCCAGTCCACTTCAGAAGTTTTCTAAATTACTCTGGAATTTTCCATTTGCTGTTTCCCTGCCTTTGTGTCACCTTGCAATTTTTTTACCAACTTAAAAAGCAGAGGGTTTTTTTTTGTGGGCAAGAGTTGGGTTTTTGTTTGTTTTCTAAAGAAAAGATTATAATTTCTTTAGGAAGCAGGTCCACAAATCTAAAATCTGCTACCCGACTGCAGGAGTACTGCAAAATGTAAGGGTTATATTGAATGAACATAACATAACATAACAACAAGGAACAAGTACATTTCTAATGGAATTGCAGTCCATCTGTAAGACACACAGCCCTACAGATTGGATAAACATTGTTGAGGAATGATTGAGGAATGAGGTTAAAAAAATGTGATTGTTATTATGGTAGGAATTTGAGGAGTATGGCAGAGAACACAGTATAAACTTATAGCAAAACAATGACGAGCTTATGAAATTTGGTGGAAGATTATTCATAAATTATCAGAACTGGGAAGGTGAATTGTAAGACAAATTAAAAAACATTTTTCAATCAAGTGGGATCAAAACTACTAGAACAATATCTGCTAAATATTTTCAGTGTCTCGTTTGTGAAATTATTTCAACAGATAATATGGACAAAAATTGTAACTACTCACATTCTTTAACTTCATTGGGCATTTATGCATTTCTTTTAATGTGTATATAGGTTAAGTTAAACATCTTTAAACTCTTTTGAGATAAATGTTCTCTACGCAAGGAAAACATTATATTATTAAAAGAAATATAAATGTACATATATGACATATTTCAACAGAACTAATGCTTTTAGTGGCAGTTAGGTTTTGCTTTGGTGGGTCTGTTATGTAGCAAAGCCAAACAAGTGCTGCATCCAGCGAGCAAGTAATACTTAGAAAAAAACCCCAACACCGTAGACCATATTAAAATTCTAAACACATATGCAAATGAGAGGGAAAACTCAGTAATTAAAACATGTGATGACAAATGGAACAAATTTTCTTGGTCCGAAAAAAGATTCACTGTAGAGTTCAGCATGGTTAGAAACTCCTAGACAAAGAGGGACAAGTCAAAACAGTAAGGCACACAGATAGAAATTGCTTACCAATACTCAGTGAAAAGCCACAAAGACAGAAAAATCTAGTGTGTAAGTATTCCCAATACCTAATAAGGGAGCCAGGGCCAGTAGGAGCCCATAGGCAATTAGGTTAGCCTTGTTGTAATAGAAGTCATAGAAATTATAAGATCAAACAGAAGCAATATCCAGATGTTTAAATTTAGGTGTCTAGACACAGCTGAGACCTTGTTCCTGAAAGTATTTATACATACGCTTAACTTTACAGATCTTAATAGCTTCATGAGCACAGAGTCAACAGGAGCTGAGTGGTCTGCATCTCGGGAAAGATAAGACCAGTCCACAGAGGCACACAGGACAAATGGAAAAGAAATACAACCAGGGCAAATACAAAAGAAAAGAACAGATTTAAATACGCGCATATCTACATATACACACGTATTTATACATACATTTATGTATATGTGTATATACGTAAATATGTATGTATATACTTGTATATATAATGCACAAGGAATGAAGAAGAAGAAGAAATAAAGAAGTACAAGATTACACGTCTGGTTAGAAGTGCCTTGAAAAAATAAGACCAAAGCCCAGTTCATTTAAAAAGTCTCCCTATTCCACAGGCCAGGCCCAGCGGTCTCTTCCAACCTAACTGATTCTGTGATTCTGTGAAGTATTATGGGTGTTTGCTATAGAGTGCAGAATACCCTTTCCAGTTCCTTCTGGTTCCAGTTCCAGCTTTTGCACAGGTAGATCCCCCGTACTTGTGTTCTAATCTACAATTTGATGGATTGAGATCGTATATACTACCCAATTTATTCAAAATCCTAATAGGTAAGATTGGAAGAATCTTCCCAAAAGCAGTGGCAGACAAGAATTTTTACTTCTGTAATGCACACACAGTTGTGTAGCAAAATGCTTAGGAGCAGATAACTTTTTGGAGCCAGCAGAAATGGTTTAATTGATTTCAATAACGCCATTCTTATTTATAGCAGCTGAAAGTGGCTATCTTCCTGCTTAACTTCTATTTTGCATAACTTTAACACAAAATAAAACAAAATAACTTCGCTCGAGTCTAAAACAGAAATTTTATGGTAATGGTTGCTTTTGAAGTAGTTTTATGTTTGTTCTAAATGGCCAGATACTATCAGTTCCAAAATGGAACTTTGAACATTCAAAGTAAAGAAAGAGCTTTTTTTCTATTGATGCCAGCAGATGTGCAAAACCACAAATGATACAAAATGAACATCGACTGTGTTTCACTATCAGACTGTGGGTCAGGGCAAGCTCAGGTTCATATAAGAATGTCATAAAAACATTGAAAATTAAGGCTAGAAAGGTTTTTGAGACATCCTTTATGTCATTCTTTGGTCCAAAGGCAAAATCAGCTACATCTGTATCACTTGTGACATATGTCAAATACATTCCTTAAGATCTGCAGCATGAGAAACTGCACACCTTTCCTGTTCCAGCCCTTCACATTATGGTAGAAAGCATTTCCTAATTTTCGCTTGGTTTTCCTCTGCTATTTGAGACCTCTCGCACAAAAGACATGGAGGGCAAAAAAAAAAATAAATCCTATTCTCTTTGTGGCAGCATTCAATATACTTGAAAATTAGTTCTAGTTTAAAAAAAAAAAATTGTTTTTTGGTCAATAAAAAAAAAGAGCGAAAAAATTTGTTTTCTGGACAATAAAAAAGCAGAGTGGTTAAAAAAGGTTTAACAGAAAAAGTGTAAAGTAAACCAACATTTATTTTTTTAAGTACTGTTTTCTATAGAATATTCAGACAGCTAAGAAAACAATGCTGTTTTGTTCTAGGAAAGCACATTTATTCTTTGCTTTTTCTCTCTCTAATGATTCTTGTCTCTCTAAATCTCATTGAATCTTTGTGCTGTCACCAGTTGCTACACTGTTGGGATGAAAGCATATATTCTTTATCATCACTATCTCTGTATTCTGTTATTCATTTTTCAATAGGTAACCAAGACCATTCCAAAAAGAGATGCAGCAGAGTCTTCCCGTCCTCATGGGGAGGCTGTATTTTATCCAGATTACCATGTCTACATTCCCCTGAGGAATCCCACTCACTACCTTTATTGGCGGCAAAGAAAACTAAGTATTCCGATATTTCTCCTTTTTATATTTATATGCATACCTTATCTCCTTTTAAAGCTCTATTTTAGGATTCTGTTCTCCATCTCACATCCAGACCCTAAAACTTAGAAGATGAGTTACAGCCCTTCTCTTGATATGTTCTTGGATTGAAACTTTTTATTATAGTAAAGAAGTTCTGACTTCTCAGTCAAAAAGTCATGTTACATTCATGATTCGAGTAACTACTGTAGGCAACTCTGATGGCACTTGACTGTAGTGAGCAGTCTGGGACTTCCTCTTCCTCCTATTTTTGCTCTTTGCTATGCTTTTTCTAAGTCCCTTTACTACAGAAAATGAAATCTCTTAACTCCCGTGCATGTGTCCAGGGCTACTTGAGAAGGACTGAAAATGTGTTATTAGTTTCAAAATAGCATTCACCTTTCTACTGCGTTTTGTTGTCTAATAGTTTTATCCAGAAGTGATGAAGCATTCAATCTTTATCTTTCTTTGCCTTTCACTTGACAGTCTAATGAAATTGCCCACACATCCGCCACACATTTGAAGTCAATAGTAATAATTGGATAAGTGGTGTGTAATCATGTTCTTGGCATGTAAAGAACCATAAATACGTGCCTCCATTATCTCTGAGATCCATAAAAGGGCGGAGAGGCCAACTACTTATGGTAAAGTCACGTTCAAGACTAGTGCTTTCTTGAGCACGCTGACTTTATCCACACTGCCGAGTAGCTGCAGTGCAGCTTGGCATCCCGCTTACCTTGCATCTCTTCACACCTGCACAGGGGCCTCTGGCGTGACACCTGGTGAAGAATCACGCAGTAGACACAGCCAGAGGTACCCACAGCTACCAACTTCAGTGCAGCGGTAACTGCTGCCTCCTGTTGCTCCTCTTGCTCCCCCTGCTCAAGAGTCTACACCATCTGAAGCCTTTCTGGCATTCCCTAGCCTCCAGCATTGCATAACAGGAGCCGTTGCTATGCAGATAGTCAACTAGCTGCAAGAACTGGTGTTTGAAAACTGGCAGTGCATAGCAGAGACATTTCCATCAGCAGCTCAGGTCTCTGACCACTGGACCGTCTGACACCGTTCTAGCCAGGCTCCCCCATCACAAAGGGGAAGTTTGAGTCCAGAAGATCAATGCCACTTGATGAAGACACATGGTTCAACACTCCTGGTGTGACCAGGAAGTCTGTCCAGAATTTTCAGAGGCAGACAGCCATCTTTGAGAATGTGGCTCACCACATCTAGCACCTTCAGGAAGCCTGTGGAGCCCCCAAGCCTTAGCTTGTACTCATCAGCTGGCAACCAGTCTGGGGTCAGCATGTCTGGAAGGAACATGCCGGTGGCTGAGGCCTTCATCTAGTGGCAATTGATTCAGCAACCAGAGTAATTTAGGTCAGAGGGGACATGAAAGCCACGCTAACTTCCAAGTTAGATCAGATTGCTTAGGGCATTTTCCAGCTGAGTGTTGAAAATCCCGAAGGATGAGGATGGATTTCAGAGCCTGTCTGGGGCAAACTGTGGCAGTGCTGAAGGTGATGAATGTTCTTTCCCTTAACACTGGTCATGCTGCTTTTCCCATATTTTGTCTTGTGACCATCACATCTTGTGCTTTAGCTCTGCACTTCTCAGAAGAATCTGGCTTTGTTTCTGCAACCCCCTTCTCTCCCGGCTGAGCAAGCTCAGATCCTTCAGCCTCACCTTGTGTGCCATGTGCTCCTGCCCTGTCTTCCCTCTGCTGCACTATCTACAGTTTGGACATCTCTCGTACTGGGACGGTGGGAGGGTTTGAAACTGGACAGAGTACTCCAGCTGTGGTCTCCTGAGTGCCAAGTAGGTGGGATTACTCCCTTGATCTGCTGTTTACACTCTAAGAGAGCCCAGTATGTGGCTGGCTTTCATTGCAACTGCTGGCTCATGACCAGCTTCATGACACAGTCCCCAGGCCCTTGGCTCCAGAGCTGTCACCTAGACAATTAGTTACCCCAGCCTGCACTGCTGCTCCACATAAAGGGACTTTCCATTTGCCATCGTTGAACTCTATGAGGTTGCCATGGGACCACTCCTCCAGCTCAGCGAGGCCTCTCACAATGGCCCCCCATCCTCCAGTGCATCTACCACTCCCCACATTTTGGTGCCATGCACAGCTGTGCTGTGGAGGTACACGCCATCCCACTGGTCAGCCCATCGATGATTGTGTCAGACAGCACTGGCCCCGGTGTCAACCCTAGGTAAGCAACATGAGGTGTGAGGGTGGTAGCTCCCCCAAAAGGAAGGCCACCATGACAGCGTGATGGTCAGGTATGAGAGTAAACCTAATAAGCTCCCAGAAGCATTGTTAGACTTGTTCTAATGTCCCTCACCTCTTGCCCTCATGTTCCTTAGAGAGCTCCTCTGGTAGTCACTGCCTCCGTGGCCAGTCGCTGCGCTACAGCGGGCCCATACCTTCCGTGATTCTGACTGTGGATTTGCTCCAGGATGATCTCCAGTACCCACTGCTTGGACAACCTGAATTTCACAATCCTGGGCCTGATGATTGGTGTGTCTGGAGCTGAAGTCTCCTTTTCTCCACTTGTTCCTGGAAAAGATATGAAGAATGCACATTCCTTCTTATTTCTGGGAATGCACAATATCCTATACTGCTGCATGTAGCAGCTGCTTAAGAAACCGGTATTCTAGTTTTGCAGCTGTTATGAGCACGAGTGGCGTGGACTCATTCCTTGGACAATACAACTTGCATCAAAGCCTGAAGGTATGGAACTTAAAGTATAGGTTTTCAAAGCCTTCTCTGAAGACACTCATCACTCAACTATCATATGAAGTCAGGCTAAGTTTGAAAATGCTGAGGCATTTAAAAACAAAAAACAAAATCCAAAACAAAGCAAAACACCTCACAAAAGTGTTTTCGTTGCTCTTACGTTTGACAGAGCCAGCTTTCGTCCTAGTTTGAGTCTGTCCCATTGTTAACCTCAAAGGTATGAGGTGGCAGTTTGCTTCATTAATGGTTTGTAGAGGGCTTGGAACTAAGTTTGGCGAGATATTAAAAAAAAAGTTAGGGCTGATTTTCTTTACACGATACACTGCTCTCTATAAGCCGTTACTGCATTGATTTCTATAAAGGACAGCTCTATTGAGGCTTGTTCCAGAAAAATCTTATTTTAGAGGAGAGGACGAGTTTCTGTGATTGATTGATAGCAGGCTTCATTATTTGGATTTATTCTTCTATTGCACTTCTTTATTTTTCAAATGGTTTAATTACATTACCTCTAAAAAATTTCTTCCTGTACCAACTGAATTTTGAAGTCTCTCCTGATAAGCCTTGTTTTTCATGTTCAGTGTTTCACCAAGATGGAACTGTCCGCTTCAGTGAACACATGGGGATCTTGGTGAAATAAGTGGAAATTCTGGTTTTCAGTACTACTGAAAGTCTGGTGATAATGAACATGTGCAGCTGTCATGCAAGACCTCTGGAGGCTATGGACTTGCTCCAGAAAAGAGTATCACCCATAATAAAACTGGATAAGCATCATTTTTTGTCTACTACTATGCATATTTTTTAGAAAAGGAAACTTCCAAATGACAGCAGGTTTTGCTTAAGTACAAAATACAAATCTTCTCTGTCTTCTCAATGTCACAAATCTAACAAAATATTAAAGTATCAAAGAAAATTCTACCTCCTGTCTGGCAAAAAAGCCTTTACAGTAACAGTGTTCAAAATGTTTTTTACATTACACACAGCAGAACAGAGATGCAAGACATGATATTGACAGTGCCTCATTTTACCAGAAAAATCTCGTAGAAATAGTTGTGGTTTGGTTTTATATTGGTAGCCATAACGCTACATAAATCCTTTCCTCCGAAGCTTTTTTGCTACAGGCCTAAACATGAAGACTTATAGTAAAATACTCTGGACTCCTTAAAACACAGCCCTGCAGAGACTCACCAACTCAGCTGATATGTCCTATTTTCAAAAATTACTTAAGCATTCAGGGGCCTAAATTTTATTATTCTTCACTCAAGGCTTAAGTAGCTTTTGATCCAGTGCTCGATGGAGACATGCAAAACCATGCGTAGTACTTCTGCACCCAGTAAGAGGCCATGGACCATGCTGAAATCCAGATTCAGTTCTGTATCATAACTTCCATCCAAAAGAAACATCTTGATATTCTGGATAAGTACCATCACTGGTATTTCAAAAAGGTGGAATAAAATTGGAGTTACCTGAGACATTAGTGAGTCAGTCGGAGCCAAACACACCTAGTCTTAAACTAACTACCACCTAGTCTTAAACTAACTACCCCTTCCTCCACTGTTTTAACACAGTCGAGTAGAAATACCTCTGCTAACACTTATTCTGCAAACGGCACAAGAGGCAGATCCATGGAAGGATGGTGTTTATGCCTCGAACCACTGGACCAGCAGTTTTCTAGTCTATTGAGGCTCCAAATGCACTCTTTTCTTTTTCCTTTCCAAAGGCAATAACACCAATCTAATTCAGATGTACATAGCTGTCTCTACTGCAAAGAACAAAACTCTTAGTTTGCATTAACCAATGTTCAGCTCTAGAAGACGCTCCCAAATGGAGTCTGAAAAGCTGGAACAATCGACGCATCTTACAGCTTTATGTCATTGTTTAGCAGGTCTTCTCAACTGACAAGTTAAAATGATTTTTCAACCTTTTCACAGCTTATAAAATGCCAGCCCTGAGTTGTTTCTAGGACAGGTAGCAAGAAACTTAAGCTTTAGTTTCACTTACTTGAACATGGTTCCCTCCAAACTCCTCTGGAGATAAGGAGACGTGACAGCTCAGCTGCTTCCATTGCAATGACTTCCTTCTGCAACCACTGAAATGAAAACTGGTAACAAGTAGACTTTTATCCCTGCGTTTTTTTTTAATTTTAGCTTGAGGTTTGAGCCCTGAACCATCCTTCAGAGGCTTGAGTCTGTAGGAGCAGACACATCTGAGAATTTTCAAAATACTGTGCAACAATGAAAAAGCATCTTTAATTTTTTTCCTAGGAGGGGTGACCCCTGATATTTTAAATGCTTCACTAAAAGTACAGGAATTCACTCCAAATGATCAATAACAGTTCTACATACAGCTTTAGTGATTTCAGTTCCAGGTACTTAGTAATTCAAGTTTTTCAGTAGTCAATAGACCTTCTTTCCTATGGAGATTCTCAATATCTTCTTTATCACAGGAAAAAAAAAACTTCCCTTTTTTTTTTTTTTTTTTTTTAACACAGCAGATAAAGCTATTTGGTGTTGCATAAATTCCAGTGGGAAAAAAAGAAAAAATAAAACATATCAGCAAAGCAGATACCTCCCCCTTTCTGGAATTAAAGTTTCATTCAGTACAGAGAAGCTCCCTATTCTTCACATTTCTTTGGGGCTTCATTTGCTTTTGCTTACTGAATTCCAACCATACAGAATTTTCTACCTAAGTGTTGGGGGGGGAGAGCTTGGGGTGTTTTTGTTTATGTTTTACAAATGCATTGTTTCCTCAGGCACATGTCCTTTTACCTCACTTTTCTCATTGCAAGTTCTGAAGAACTGTTGAAAATTAATTGCCAAATTGTTCTTTCTTTGAATACCAAACAGCTGTGTCAAGGAAATTTCAGGAAGAATGAAGTTAAACAGTCCTAACGACATCACATTTACAGTCTCTGGATTCTTTTTAATTCATTTTGGAAATTAAGAGGTAACGAATGCATTCATGCATTATTTTCCCAGTAAGTATTCTGCAGTGACATTAAAGCAAACGCATGTTGGCAATATAGTTCTTTTACTGATTCCTACCTTGAATAATCTTTCTTTGGGATGCAATATGAAACTTTTTTTCCTGTTTCACAACTTTTCTACACATGCACAGTGTGTGCATCTAAAGAACTCTAAATAACTAAGTAGAAGGAATGTTTTGTTCCAGGTACATGTCCTAGAGACATTTTTTCCAAACAAATTAAAGCAATCATGCACTATAAGGCTCAGTCAAATCTAAATTTAAACCACCGTCATCTTGGCCACCTGAGCCGAGCCTGGAAGAGGCTTCTACATGATGTTACGAAGGGTAACATTGTGCCCATTTTTAAAAAGGGTAGAAAGGAGGACCCTGGGAACTATTGACCCGTCAGCCTCACCTCTCTGCCTGGGAAGATCATCAACAGATCCTCCTAGAAGCTATGCTGAGGCACATGGAGGACAGGGAGGTGATTCAAGACAGCCAGCATGGCTTCACCAAGGGCAAGTCTTGTCTTACCAACTTGGTGGCCTTCTGTGACAGAGTAACTACATCAGTGGACAAGGGAAGGGCTACGGATGTCATCTATCTGGACTTTCGTAAGGCCTTTGACATGGTCCCCCACAACGTCCTTCTCTCTAAAGTGGAGAGGTATGGATTTGATGGGTGGACTGTTCGATGGATGAGGAATTGGTTGGATGGTTGCATCCAGAGGGTGGTGGTCAATGGCTCAATGTCCAGATGGATGCCGGTGATGAGCAGCATCCCTCAGGGGTCTGTGCTGGGACTGGTGCTGTTTAATATCTTCATCAATGACATAGACAGTCGAACAGAGTGCACCCTCAGGAAATTTGCGGATGACACC
>NW_009621434.1:142385-144495 GCF_000690535.1 Cariama cristata | reverse complement strand
GCTGAGTCTGCTCCCGTTGCTTATTTCTTCAAGTCCTGTGTTACACCTATTTAATATATTAAATATTTAACTTTGTGTTTTCAAACAGCCTTTAAATTTCTTTAAAATTGTGGGCAATGATAACTGTGTACGTGAGTGCTGTATGCACAAGTGAGGGTTTGGGTTCTTCCTCGGTTTAGGTCATCTAAAGAGGCATTAATTGGCCAGGCAACCTTAAATGCAAATAACTACCATGTAAATGTGTGCTCCTCGTTATTTAAAAGAAACAGCATTTGCAGCTTTTGCCCTGAAAATGATCATTATCCTACAGCCATTTCAGTCATGACTTCAGCTGCTGTAGTTGAACCAAGGTTGTACAACACCCAGAGGAGCAGCGAGAGCCCATGCGAACACTGACACAAACCGGGAACTTTCATGTTAACAAAGCATTGGCATACACAAGTCATCTGGTTTATTTATACCATGTTCCTCTTTTGTATTAATAAACCAAAACCAAGCACTTTCCTTCTTACGAGAGCAGTCTTTTGAAGTCAAAAGGGAATGTACTGAAGGAGGAGCAAATGATTTGGTACCAGACCTTTCAGGCAACTACAAACCAAAACCTACCTTAAGGAAAAAAATTAGGAGATTTCCCTGTGTAAATAATATGTTCCCAGCAAACACACTGGCATTTCAAATACTTCTTTAAAAGTTACTTTTAAACCAGCAGTTTAGAGGAAGTTGTGTGTTGCTGATGTGAGACCTTAACTCCTTCTGCACAACATAACACAAACAGGCCTTTCAGAGCTCCACAGCCCCCAGCCACAAAATACCAACCCAAGCAATTCTCACATACTTGTATTACTCACATATAAAATTTAACTTCTCTTTGTAACAACAAACAAAATAATGATACAGTCTTCACAAGGAGGACAAAATGTACTTCATTGTACAAGTCTTCAGTAAAGACTTCTGCATGGCTTAAGCCTTCTAAAGCTTGCCTTCACTGAAAAAGTTAACTTACTTAGTATATTCGTTAGTGTGCCATTTGAACTGCATTGGCACAAGAGTAGACACCCTCCAAAACAATGTTGAGCCGAACAGAGTAATTTAATTAGCAGCAAAGAGTGACTGGATCGAAACTGGCTAACTCATAATTCAATCTGCCACATCCCTGCTGCACTGCCAGGACCAATGGCACCAGCAGTTGACCATCAACACCTCCTCTAATACCAAGCAGGGTTCAGCTTCACTCAGCATTTGACTATTTGTGTTTGTGCATCTCTCTAGATGCCAAAATGCAGATTCATTTGTAGTATCAGCAGGCATATCCATGCTAGCTTTATACTGTTAAGAGTAGTAGGACAAAGTAGCAGAGATCCAGCAAGGACTGGCAACCAAGGCCCCTTTACCTACCCTGGCCTGCACCACTCCATATTCACCACTGTTGTCGCCTTCTGGAGCTACATTAAAGCAGAGATCTGCTTTCCTCCATTGCCCGCTGCATTTTTACTAACCTTTTGGATGGGATAAGTAGGAGTAGATAGCAAACCTTGCTCCACCTTGACGCCTGATGTAACCTCATGAGCATATACCTAAAATAATACAGTGATAAATCATTCCTTGTGGTGTAAGCCTACAGAGCTGTTAGGTGAATTCCACTTGCATCATCAGTAGTCTTTGGCAAGCAGCTCCCAGGTCTGTGCCCAGCCATGTACCGTGTGATCTACTGCAAAAGGTAGATGGGCTGCAGCTGGAGAACCACCGCCCTGTGGTCTGCACATGTGGTTAAAATGAGACCTTGCGTGTAGCCCCTCTCTTACTCAAGTGCCTTTCACCCATTGTTCTTAAATATATTTTCCCCTAGTTAATGAAGCAAAAGCTTTGCAAAAGAGACCTGCAGCCCAGCAGTGCATAGCCACAGGGGGCCTGAGGCAGTCTCCTACTAAAAAATTGAGGTAATTATGTAAAAAAGCACCTCCTCAGTGTCTGATCCAGCACATTCTTAGTACTCCTGAAACTCAAGGTCAGTGTTCTGAGCCCAGCCTGTTCGGTGGAGGTCCCCAACACCCAGCCCTTCTCACCGGCTCCTCTGCTGGGCAGAGGCAGGTATAGCAGTCATCTCAGCAGG
>NW_009621434.1:139569-142371 GCF_000690535.1 Cariama cristata | reverse complement strand
ATAGCTGAGCAGCTGACCTGGAGGTGGGAATGATGGATTTTGTCTTCTTTGGCTCTGAAAAATGAAGTGGAATGATATTGGCAATTATATTTTATGTGGGTGTTGTTTTAATTTTGTCATTCTAAAAAAAGATGAATGTAATAAAGAGTGTGGGCTTGCTTTCCCTTCAATTTTATTTCTTTTAACCTGTAAAGCTGTGTTTAGGCTAAATGGAAAATTTCAGTGTTGCAGCAAGATTTAATAAAGCATTAAAGTAAGTTCTGTATGTATTCTATGTTTAGAAACAAGTAATTAAAATAGTTTCAGTGCCAGAGTTCCTCAGCCAATTAAAAATATTTCTTTCGCCTGTTGCTGTAAGAAAAATCCACAGAAATAAGGAGCCTGACTATACTTGAGAAATTACAGACAAAGAGACTTAAATGATCTTTCGATTAAATCCAAAGGGTTGACACTTCTGTCAAGCCTCTTTTAGTTATAGTCCTCTTGCTTGGAACAATAATAGTTTAAAAAATAACTCTGAATGAAGTGTGATTTTGAAGCTGACTGAATCAGAAACTTTTTTTTGTTTTGCTTTCTCCAGTGAAATTTCATTCACTGTTGGCATTCATGACCTGCCCATGTGACAAAGTATTAATGTGAAACAGCTATTCTCTATTTTCTCTTATGCAATACATTATGCAATAGAAAAGGCCTATGCCATAATTTTGATGCATGTGATTTTATTCCATAACCTAAGTGCTTTTCAAAGCAAACTGTTCATCTCAATTTTATTACATATTACTAGGTTGCAGCTACAGTGCCATATAATGACAGTGACAATCCAAATTTTTCTAACACAGTTTCTTCTTTTTCCTTGACATTTCTTGAATCTAGGCTTCTGCCACAGTTTTGTTTCTTAATGCTGGAAGTTAGCGAAACAAAGTGTTTCAAGACCGCATGCTTGAGAAAGGGGAGTATTTAACTTTCCAGATATTCTGTTTTGCTTTGGTTTTCCCCCTAGCAAATCAAGTTTAATTGGAAACTTGTTCTAAAACTCGACATTTCTTTTATTCTTTTATCTTTAGTGAAGTTTTGTACTTGCAAGGAGCTCTGGAAGTCAGGTCGATTATGAAATCATTATAACCATCTCTAGGATCTATGGGCAGTTTAAGTCTTCAGACTCTGTAGTAGATGATCCATCAGATGGTGTTGGATGGTGAGTCCTGCCCAAATCTCTGAACATGGGTAGTCCCTCCACAAGCAGGGACCACTGAAATTGAAAAAGTGCAAGAACTACAAGTCTTACAGGGCTCAAAACTAAACATCCCCCTTTGTGCTCTCCTGGCTTACAGAGTCTGCTAGTCCTGCAGGGAGACAGGTCCACACTGTGGCCAAGACACCTGAGCAAAGTATGAGCTCTAGCTAAAGGTCTAGTGAAAGAGGCAGCCAGACTATATAAGAAAGACTGAATCCAGAGATGATGAATTATGTGACATTTCTTAGTTATTGCTTGAAGAATGTCACCAACCCTGCACCATAAAACTGGAGCATAGCATGTGCTTCTCCATCAGAATGAAACCTACATTTCCCTTTCACCCACCCATCCACCCCCATCCTAGCTACTGGAACAGAAAGCATAACTCTTTTTCGTTCCCTTCTTTCACCATTCTCTTGAGCTACATTAACGAGTGTATTCTAGCCACATGAAAGTAAACCAGAGAGAGAACCAGTAGAAGGAAATATTGCTGGTTTCTTGCCTGTGTTTTTTAATGCCCAAAGTACAATTTTCAGTTATATTAGTAACCATTTTTATTCTAGAGCTCATCGTAGGCTGCGCTGCTGGCTCCCTGTTGTTTGTATCTAACCAACTATTGGTTTTATTATTAGATATTTATTAATCTATGTACATTCTCCAAACATAATTCATTCAGATAAAGTCAAACAACAGGAACATGATAAAAGGACATTTAAAATAACTCAAACACTGAATTTTATCAGAGATGAGACTCAGTTATTGTTCATGCACTATTTCAAACTGTATCAAGACATAATGGCAGGTACTGTGGCCAAATTCAATGTCACTACTATTGGGGGCAAAGGAAAATTATTGCTCACTTCATTCTTTATGTCATCTTCCCGGCTATTCATGCAATGTTTCTTTACCCAACAAGTTTGTGAGTAGTCTAACAGTGAGTAGGTGTTGTGGAAGCAGAGATATTTGCTGAAATCAGCATTGTGTTCTTCCTTTTTCTGTCTTTAGTCATTGCTCAGGATGCCTCATTTATATTTTTTCTCTCTAAGGCTTTAGGGAATTCTGTGCTTCACAGCAGTATCATAACACTTCTAAAGCAAGCACAGAAGCAGGGGCACTGCTTTAATGAAGAAGAGCTGTTTGATGGAGGTAGGTGGAGGGAAGTGTGAAAAAGATGGTGATGCTGTGTTTGTGACTGAATCTGTTAGTGACACTGTGCAGCAGCCAACCTGCCCTGCTTGCTGTTCACTGCTCATAAGCTGATGAAAATCAATCACTCTCACAGCAGGTCCAGTCCTGCTCCTCTCTACATCAAAGTACAAAAATAAAATATTGCTCACTTCAGTCAAAGCAGGAGCAGGCTTATAGTCCAGCATAAAGAACTTCCTTGTGTCCTTCAAAAGCACAGTCTGGTCCAAATGCAAAGCATTAGTCAGTTCCTGTGTCATTTATCCCGCCTCCAGTACTGGAAGGTGCTCGTCATTTCTGAAAGGTGTTGAGCATTCCTGAAGGATAAGGAGTGCTCTCCACAGCCACTGATGGCAGGGAAAGTGAGAAAACTCAGCCCCTCA
>NW_009621434.1:129204-139538 GCF_000690535.1 Cariama cristata | reverse complement strand
CGACGTGGGGGGGGGGGGGGGGGGGGGGGAGGCTCAACACCTTGCAGAATCAAGCCCTTGATAAGGCAGGAGTCCCAAAGAAAAAAAGGAACATGTGATTATTTGGCTGAAGGGAGCAATGTAAATCCGGACTAACCTCCTCAGATCACTTCTGTCCTTGCAAAATACTCAGCGCAAGGAGTGATTGGCATGTTGTGGATGTTACAGAGCTGTCTGCTTGCGGACTCAAGTCAGCTGGCTCCCCTTGCAGTCTGTAGGGACCAGGAGCAAAGGCACAAAGTTGAAACCTAACACATTCTGGCAATCCGCAGCTGATGCATGGCCTACTGCAGTGGGTTGTCAGTAGTGAGGGTGTTTATCAATGACATAAGCACACTCATATTAAAAGTGACTTAAAACAAAGCTCCTTACCTGAATAACCTCTGCTACACATGTGTGAAGTTTTCACATTCATGTAATTTCAGTGGTGTAATTACAGTCTAATGAAAAAATATCCAGTGTAAACAAGCTCTTGGGGACCACTGCCAGATGACACAGGTCAGAGCAGCTCTCATGTTGCTCAAATCCGTGTCCAAGGCTGGGCAGAGAATCAGGGAGCTGTAGCTGCCTCGCAGATAGTGCTAGATCTTTTGCTGCGCTTGATCTTAAGTGAAACGCTCCAGGGAATCTACTTCATGTTTATCAGAGATCTCAGGAGGCTTGGTGAGTTGTCTTAAAGATCCAGGTGAGAAGGGAGAGGAAATCTGACTGTATTTGAAAACTGATATAAACTAGAAAAAGTCTCAGTTTCCTTTGCATCCATGTGATACTACCTAAATGCGGACAACCCTGATAGGACTGTCACAAATTGTTGATAACTAACTCCATCGCAAAACACCAGCCTCTGCAAACTTGTAAGGTACACAAGAACTGATCAAGTAGCCTCAAATAAAGCAGAATGGAGATTAGTAGTTCAACTGTCTTTGAGATGTGACAAAAATGTTTTTAGAAGTATTTCAAATATAGACATATATGAGACACCTTTATTTTAGTGTCTTTCTCTGAGAAACAGCTTGCCCTATTCATCTACCTCTGATACCAGCACAGTAGTTCTGCTGTTTCAGTCCCTAAATATCAGTCTTTTAAAATATTTCTGTTTCATATTCTTGTTCTCTGAAAACAACTTCCCTTTCTTATATACCCCTCCACAAACTATTAACTGCCACTGGTAGCTGGAAAGCAAAAATCACACCAAAGACCAGACTATGAAATATGGCAGAAGTGATGTCTTTCTGCTCAGACAACTCCTCAACTGCCTTGGGTAGGTAGGACAAAGCCTCAGGAAACAGGTGTGTTTAGATACAGCCATGGCTTCAAAACTTTCAGCTACACAAAGATTAAACTGACAGATTGTCTACAGCAACACCGGTATAAAGGACAAATTATTAAAACATTTTGATGAGTCAGGCTCATTTCCTGTAGTTCGCTCCACCCTCTTTGGGATGCAGTGCTTAACTTCTCCTGGTGCCTGCAACCTGAACCTTGAGCTGTTTAATCCCAACACCTTGTACTCCCATCAGTAGCCTCTCCACTGTGTCTGGAGATGGACACACAAACGTGTATTGTCAGGACCGAAATCCGCAAACACTTCAGCTGGGAAACAGTACCTACTCCTACTATGAGCAGTCCCATTGACATTTTACATTGCACACACCAATAAGTGTCTGAAGGATCAGGCTCTTAGTGATTATGTGATTACAGGTACAGCAGTTAAGATTCAAAACAATGCAGGTCATGGAAATGCAAATCATTCTGGTCTCTCCTAAAGTACTAAAAACCCCCAAACAAATATCAGTACCTAAAATTAGATCCACAATCAAGTGACAGAGATTACACAACATTCATTACAAGGTTTGCCAGGATTTTCAAGCAGAAAAAACCCAGAAGGAAATGTAGATCCACTCATTAGAACTTCTAATATCACAGTGAGTAAATTACTTTTTTAAAACATCTTGCATTACAGGGAATATATAATCTCAGGAGAACCAAACAGCCTCTGAGCAGCTTACACTTTTGGCAGCAGCCCAAGATACCATGAGGCACAAATCACACAAATGTCTGAGTTTGTGTAAATTCTGTGCTCAACATCTGCACGAGCTTTCTTCCTAACTATAAAAAACTCCTAGCTGATGCTTTGTTTCTTTGCCCAAAATTCAATCATATATGTTATCAGACACATCAGACAAATTATGGTTATTCCTTCAATCTGAATTTTCTGTGTCCCCACACTCTACTGGATATGTGACATCGCACATGATATTGCAACATAAAACCAACAAAAAGGAGGACAATTACAACATTGTGATGATTTCTTCTTTATGGAGCCATTATTTACGTCCTTAAAGAGCCTGAAGTTCTGTTAAAATTTAAGTATTATTATCACGCAGTTATTGAGGACTAGAAATTTTATTATTTAGGTATTATAACAGTCTATAAATATTTAAAGCATTAAACCCTGAAGAGGGTTAATGTAATACAGGAAAGTAACATTAGAACTACTAGGGTGAATTGTGGAATGGAAAAATGGAAAAGTTTTAATGTACTTGAAAGTGGAATAATCTCCAAATAAGACAGAGTTGATACTGCATTTCTTGACATTGTTTCAGTGGCGATCCCAAAAGAGCATTCAAAATCTACTGAGTTAAAACATGTAAGATGAGAGACACATTAGAACATGAAACTGATTTCTTGCACTTATGGCTATAAAAAGAGTCCATCACCCTGATACTAAGAGTAATGTGTTCATCATTGTGAGTAAATGGTATAGAAGGAAATATTTGGTTGAGGAAAAAAACCCACATTGGTTTACATCTCTTAATTTTCACACCCTGAATATGGACACTTTCTTGGTCATCCACCCCTCCTGTTTCAAAACCAAGACATACACCCTCTTTAGTACCTGTAAAACTGGTAACACCTGTACACCATGCCAGGATATGAAGCTGTTCATATCATTTTATCAATGCTGTTCAGATCTTTGTACAGGAGAGAGAAGTAACCACCACTGTGGTGTGGTTTCTGACCTGCTTGTTAGCAGCTCAGCCAACTCAGCTGCCTGGTTCAGAGTTTTTAAAAATGCAAGCTGACAACAACATGCTCTAAATGTTGGACTAAGCAATTTCAGAGTGCACATTTAGCTTACTGTCTTGATTCCTTTTTCTTTCAAGTTTGCTTGGTAAGAATGAAATCTTTTCCCTTAAAAAAGCTGATTATAGACAGACAGACAGCAGTTATGTAAACCTGTAGTAGGTAATGCAGGCTCTGCTTGTGCAGGGGATGCTCTTCATCTGAACACATGATATTTGGAATGCAAGAATCCTAATGTAATCCTAACTACTTTTTGCTTGAGTCTCATTAAGCCCTCCCAAAGTAAGCCAAAAATTATATATGGGAACTTTCCTTGTTAAATCTTCTGTTAGCACTCAGAAATTTACCCTGTGGATTTTGAGAACTTTATACATCTGTAGATGTCCCATATCCCTAAATGCTTCACTCCAAAGACTTCTGTACATCCAGGATTTTGAGAGGACTAACACAAAGCCCTGCAGAGCGAGGTACAGTGTTCCACGTGCTATAGCAAGAGAAGAGTAGGAACTTCAAATGTGCCTGCCCAAGAGAAAAGCAGGGGAAAAGCAGCTCTCAAATTTCTGGGGCATTGTGAATTCAGGAGGAGGATGAAATACTGAGGCAGCAAGTGAAAAAAAAAAAAAAAAAAAAAAAAGATATTGAAACCCTTACAGAAGGTTTTGCATTTTTTTCTATTTAGAGAATGTGGTTTTCATAGTATGAATAAACATCACCACTGACACTACATGGTGGATGAGATCTGTCAGAAGGACAGAATATTGCTGAAGGCAGACCACTGCACATTTTCATGATGTCGCGAGAAAGGAACAAGAAGAGCTTAGCTGAGCACAAGTAACCCACGTTTCCTCCAGCAGTGCCAGTTTTTAGCTTCCAGTCTAAAAACTATGCCTTTTTGTTCTTCACACTTACCAGAGTGAAGTTGTCCCACTAACCCATTCAACCCTGTCCCTTCTTTGTGGTCCTCAAGCAGTTCACATCTTATTCAGGTTGCTGAGACACCCCGTACCTCTCTTTTAGCCATCTATGGATTGTTTTCCTACCTGAATCCCAGATTGCATAATAGGTATGATTACTGCTTACCTAATGTTTGTTATAAAACCTTTGACAGCATTTTTTCCTCACTGGTCTACAAGAGGAAATAGCATTTTATTTGAAATGCTGTGCTGAGTGTCAACAGGAGAGGTGTTTTAAAAGAGCTGAGAAGTATGCTGTCAGGAAAATGTTTCCAAGCCTGCCTTCCCTCCCACATCCAACTGTGTTGAAATAATCGAATGCTATACCACTTGTACTTGGGAAGAAGATGACTAACAGCAGCTAATTACTGCTCAGCCTGTTGCCCTCAGCATCTATTGGTCTGAATTACACCTGCTGGCATGGAGGGGCACAGTTTGCAGTGGGGTGCTTTGGAGGCAACTTAATTTTCAGGGTCTTCCTTGGGAGGCAGCAACTGGGACAAGGACACCACATATTAAGATCCTATCACAGAGGCTGCTACCACGGCATCTGACTCAGTAGATAGCCTGAACACCCTGGCTCTGAGCCTTTCTGGATAGCTCTGTCCTTCTGGGGACCCTGGACCAGCCTATGTCATACTGCATGGAAAGGAGAAGGTGGTTACTAATTTCTTCCTGCTCCATCCCTCTGCAGCAGAGACTGAACTTAGCTCAGTGATACTGGATATTAGTTTCTGCTTTCCTCCCAGTTTGCTGCTGCAGTAGCAAGGAGTTGGCAGAGGGCCTTCTGTATCATATTTGATCTGTTGACACTTGCAGCAGTGCTGGACTCTTAACGCTGTAGGAGTTTCCGTCTGGAGAAATATGGTAGCCCTTCCTGCCTCCTCATTCCACTCCCTATGGAAAACCTCCCTCCTGCTTTCCCAAATTCTGGGCCAAATAAAATATACCAAAATAACACTGGAGACAGAGAAGGAATCTCTTGCCTCAAACTTGGCCTCGGAGCAATGCATGCAGCCATTACTTGTCTCACAAGTGAAGTCACGTGGGTGAAATCCAGGCAGAGTTTCATCAGCAGGGACTGCAGGTTCACCCTGGCTCCTATGCAAACAGATACCCCCTTGTTTGTGGTGGCCAGAATGACTACTTTTGTCTGTTTTCATGCTAGGATGTGTTCATGAGAGTCCAGGAATTATACTCTTCAGCTGGCTAACTTAAACCTTTCTAGGAAAGAAAGGGCCAGGAAGTCTTGAACTGTCGTGGTGTAGCTGCCTGCTGGCCAATGTGCTGTGACATTTCACCATTGCATGGAGAAGGCACAGGAAAGCAATACTTTTATCAGAGTTGTTAGAGATCCTGCCTCACTCTTAAAGCTTTTTATTAGTTCAGGGACGTTCTCTTCAGTAATCACGTAATTCTGCTGCACTCCTGTAATGTATTCAACACTGACACGTGAGCCAGAGGGTGGCTTTCTATAGCATAACCCTCCTCCCCCCCCGCCCCGAAAGCAACCATTATTATCCTGTCTATGCAGAGCACAGCTCTTTTATAGGAAGCCTCTTGCATGTGGGGCAGCAAGACCCTGCACAGAGATACTACAGAGCATCCTTTCTTACAGTTCCTCAGTGTCATTCCAAGCTCAAGCCATTACATCATCTCACCATCAAAGCAGCTGGGATTTGGCCCAGAGCTGGTGATATTATATAGTACTGTTCTTTACTTAGGAGTAAGATAAGCATTATTATCAAGCTTCTGTCATCACTGTCTCACCTGGGGCACCTTTAATGCGTCAAACTCCTGCACAGTTAGATTAATGGTTCAGTCCCTTTAAGTCAGACAGAGGGGGTTTCTCTAAAATGCAGCTTCCCTGTCTGTTTCTGCTGAGATGTGTGTTTGAAAAGCATATTACTAAGTAAAACCCTGTTTAATTTACCCTATCTTGTACGGATTTTCATCTCTGTGTGTGATTAGTGTCAAAACAATGTGTCTGGTGATAATGAATAGCCACATACTGTGTGCTCTAACTTCAGCTCTTTTTAGGGAGTTTTAATCTCTTCCTGATTTCCATCTGCCTCCTGTTCTAACAAAGGCCATATGGCTCTTCAGAGCCACCTGTGTGCTGGTTAGGTGGGATGTGAGTGTTTGAAGTAGCACTGTTCTTCTGAGGAACTTTCCATTTCAGGTGTAGGCTGAGAATGGGGTTACCCACTGGTTGTGGACACTTCTAGGATACATGAACTTAAAGACCAAAAGGGATCATCACCACAGTCTGGACACACTATTTAACCTGAGCTGTAGAATGACACCTGTTCTTTCACTCCCATATGATAAGCCTAACTGGTTGATCCACATTGGAATCATAGACGTGTTCAATATCTAAAATAGGTCCTAAGGATGCCCTTCTGCAATTTGTCTTCAACCCTCCATGGGTGTTGTCAAGTCAGCTAGTACAGACAGCAAGCTAATTTATACCAGGTGAAGTGCTCAGCCTCCATTTTCTCCTCCTTTCTCTTACACCTCTCTCCTCATCTGGCACTGGTCCACTGTTTTCAGTAGATGCAAATTACTTGCAAAAACGTATATATCAAATTTGTTATCTTAGAAAGAAGTTCTCTCTAATGTTCTAGCAACCTCTCAGTGGCAGCATTATTTGGCAGATGTCCAGGAAAGAACTTCACGTCACTAGCTAGGCTTTCACACTTGACCGTAATGTGCTCTCAACTTTATATGGAAACACTTAAACAGAGATCATGACACCCTTACTCATGGATCTATCACTTACAACAACCACCTCTAGATCACAGCAATTCATAAAGTGTGCTCTGTGTATCTACAGAGACTTCGAGGTAACAATTGCATGAATGTACATATGATCATTGGTTAAGCAACAAGAAGAATGAAGTTTTTAAAAAGTCAAATATTAAAATGTGCAGGGGATTCAGCACTAGTCCACCTTTCCTGCTACACAAGTCCCCCTTCTCTTACCTAACTTCCTCCTGTGTGAACTCCAGGTTTCCTCAACTAATTCCTGATGAACAGCCTTGCTCTGGCTTTTGTATCCTATGCCCCACATTCTTTGAATTTTTCCTATAGATGTTATGGCTGAGATTTTTCACTTTTCTGCTTCTTTTTATCACATTCCCTTGCTCTTGCACCCAGCTCCTCCTGGTTAACTGGTTCTCCACCTCTGTCTGCCTTTCCATCCGGTCATCCTACCGTGGGTGTCATCACCACCTGCCCTCTCCTCTGAGCCTGCAAAGCCTCCGTCAGCAGAGACCTTTGAGAACAGGTTAGACACACACTTACCAGAAACAGCGTAAGTACAGTTCATTCTGCCTTCGGGCAGGAAACCAATTAAAGGACTTACCGAGGCCCCTTCCAGACCTGCATCTTTCTGATTCTATTATCATTTGCATTAGTGGGAGAGCAGTAATGAAGCCACTACTTCTTGGCACAAATGTTTCCAAGCGATTGTTATCTTGGACTCCTGGGCTTGCAGCTGGAGCTCCCTTTTGGCTGTCTGCAAGGCAGCACAGGCTGCAGCTGGTGCCAGGGCTCAGGCTTGCCATTTCTGCTTCAGTGATGACTTAAACATCTGAGCTTCTTCTCCCCATAAAGTTATCAAATTACTTTCATTTTCAGTCATTCTATGTTTTCGCAAGTACAATGACTATAGAAACTTTCTTCTTTCAAGGGGTCTTTCCCCTGAACTTCCCTGTTAGTCATCTGCTATTCACTTCCACTTTCATTTTAGGTCTTTTGAGGCAAACATCACTCTTGTGCGCTAAGAACATGCAGCCCCTGCAGAGATCAATTGAACAGTGGATATGTGACTGAGAATAGTTTCATTCTTTTTGTCATGTTGCGTGGGTTTTTTTCTCATTCTGCTGTTCTGATTATATTTGTATTTGTCTTTTCTGGTAATTCTGCAGGTAATGTAGGCAGCACACAACACTCCACAGCACATCCTGCCACCATTTTAAGTATAACTACTCTTCCAATCAGCAGATGAATTTGCTGTCAGGTGTGCAGGTAGGATATCCCAGTTAAGAAATCCAGCTCTTCCAAAATTACTGATTTTTCTCTTGTATTAAATTCCTTGGTAAACAGGTTTATAAAGAGTAAAAAAATTGCTTTACCACACATAAAAGCATTCTAGAATAAATACCCAATTATACCCATCCAGCTGCAAATTGCTGTTATCTGTTCAGAACAATTAGCCTATTATATATCCTCTTAAAACCTGATACCAGCCCATCATCCTGGAGGCCGAAGTAGAAAGCCATCCATTAACTTCCTCATACTTTGGATCATGCCGCAAAAACAGCTTAGTGTTCCAGCATCCTTCGCAATAGGGTTGCTCATTATCAGCTATCAGCTTTTGTGCTAACGGTTCCACACTGAGTACAAAAAAGAAGCCAAAGGGTTTGCCTGTGGTTTTCTATTATTTTAAGCGCTCTGGACTGGACTTACATCAATATTGTTATTGGTGTACTTAAAATAATAGTCAAAAGAATAGATGACTGGAAAAAGGTGAGGTGGTTTGAGGAGGAGGAGGAAATGCCAATGCTGCTGGAAAAACCATTTCTTTTTTTAAAAACAGTGTTTCAGTAAAGCAGGTTTACAACAAGCACCGCTGACTTCTACAGAGTTGCTCCTGAATTATACTGAAAGAACTGAGGAGAGAGTAGAAATTTTATAGAGGTAGAAAACAGTTAAAGTATATAAAAAACTTCAAACAAAATGGATCTTTGAAACAATCAGGAGAAGTTTTTAGTACTCTGGTACAGACAGTGCAAAGCTCAAGAGGCTTTCAGGCTTGTAACCCTCGGAAGTAAATCCATGCAGCTCACTGGGCAAAGAACTCACAAAAGGCATTTTCAAAACCAAAGGTCTGACTACTGTATAGTTTTCTTACAAAATTAGGTTGTCCCTGTGCTGCTGGTCAGTCTTTATTCACCTGTAAAGTACAACATGATGTGTACTTGTGGGTCATAGCAATTAATTTCTTTGCTTATTCCTTGAAAGCACTTCTGGTTAGCCTTTAGTCTAAGAGAGAACTTGTAAGTGTAAAATATGATTTGTATTTTCAGTTGTGCTCTATTTTGTTTCCTTACATTCCTTTTCTATGGTTCAGTTTTCTGATTGTTTTTATTATCCATTGGATCTCTGCTCTGCTAGAATACCAGAGCACCTCAGACAGACAGATACACTTAGGCAGGGACAGAAAAAACCTGAGAATAAAATCTTCTGATGTGAATGGAATTTCTCTTTTTCTCCCCATCGCTTCCAAAGAAAAGCTAATTGTTGTCACACCCTGCTCCATATGTGAGACAGCACACAGCAGGCTGCTCATACCAGTGAAGATGCTCCTCCATCTCCCAAGGCTGCTCATAGCACCATCCCTCTCTGGGTATGCAGTCCCACTTCACGTCTACTTTAGGGCTACTGAAAGGTAAATTGCAACTTTCTTTTTTAGGTAGGGGCTGGCAGAAGGACATGCTGTCCTTCCTTCTCCTGCTGCTGCTCATAGCAGGGCAGGCTGTCTGGCCCTCTAAGAAGCCAGCAGAAGCAGCTGGTCCAGCTCTGTAATGAAGAATGCACAGGTGCGGGGAATTTGCCCGAGGGCATGGGTCCCAGATGAGAGATGCAAACAGGGAGGAGTAGATGCAATGCTTCGGTAAGGAATGGACACAGAGACCCATCCAACAGTCCAGCACAAAGGCAGTCCTTCTCCCAGAGTATCCAACAGGCACTTCTGCCTGGGCAGAAGCACAACAGGGATTTTTCCAATTTAATGTGTTGAATTGTTCCTTTCCTTTGATTCATTATGGGGAAAAAAGCTTAAATTGAGACGCTTTCAAGCGGGTGCCTGTGGTGTTCATTATCATAAGCTGGCAGGAGGCAAGACTGTCCTGTGATGGTAAAGAGCAGGAACTTTCCTCTATCAGCATCACTCCATCCAAGCTGCTTGTAAAGCTATTCCACTTTCTTCCCTCCCTTTTCTCCTTCCTGACCAAGGGATGCATGCTGCCAGCAGCCCTCAGTGATAAGGGAAAACATCTGGTGTGATGTTTCAAATCAAGGAACAGGTAGTGAAGGCACAGAGCCTCCGTCTGCAGGTGGCCAGGATAAATTACCAGTTTCTAAGGATGCTGTTTTCATTCAGATGGCTGCTGTCTGACAGCAAAAATTTCTAAACCAGTTTTCAGGGAAGAAGAACCACTCCTGAAACTAATTCTACTATCAAGGGGG